>NW_023330524.1:0-147991 GCF_011100685.1 Canis lupus familiaris
CCATAGAGACACCAGTTCCGGTGGGAGCCAAACTGAATGACCAGAATCAACCAATCCCGGGAGGGGCCATTTTGAACGAGAGTCAGCCAGGTCCATGATAGTCCGGTGGGGGACCAGATTCACCATAATCCAGGTCATCCTTGGGGACCAGATTCACCGACCAGTGAGCCCAGGGGGACAGAGTCCCTAGGTCCAGAGGAGGCCCGTGAGAACCTATGTTACCCGGGACAGAACGTAGGCCTCCTGTGTGTGGGCTTAAGAGGCAACAGGAGGTCCTGTAGATCCGCTTGGGGACCATGTCAACAGGTCGACTTGATATCCCAAGTTGTAACACATTACCCTCCCAGGTGAGTCCCAGTGTGACAGAGCACAACTTCCAGGGAGTGCCCAGTGGGACGCAGATCACCAGTCCCAGGGTAGGGGCCCTTGATAGAACCATCGTCCACAGTTCTCGTCTGGCGCAGGTGACAACAGGTAGCATCCAAGTCCAGTCCACAGTGGTTCATCAGTCACTAAGGGCAACGGTCTACCCCAGATGGGCCAAGGCACCTGTCCAGGTGAATCCATTGTGTACAAGTCCCGGGTCCCATTTGTCACCAGTTGAGGACCATGGGCAACTGGCCATGTGAGGCCCGAATGGTGACCGGGGAGTCCCCAATCCGATGTGATGCCAAGTGGAAAACCGAGTCCTCGAATCCCGGGTATTCTCAGTCTCAAAAAAGTTGGCAGACCATAATCAGCCAGTGTCCAGGGTGAAGAGGCCAACCTACAGGCCATAGTCCACCAAATCCAAGTTGGCGCGCGTGTGTGACCGGATTCCCCCGGTGAAATGTGAGTCTATAGTGAAAGCGAGCACATTCCCAGGTCCAGGTGTGGTTCATGTGGGAACGAGAGCACCAAAGTCAGTGATACCCTGTCGGACCACAGTCCCCAGTGTCTCAGATTGGAGGCGTAGTGGGGGACCAATGTCTCAGTACCAGTCCTTAGGCCAAGTGTGTAAGCAAGGTGCAAGTCGAGTTCGGCCCATGTGGGAACAGGGTACCCATGTGCCCATGGCTTCCATGGGAAAAATGTCACAAATCCAGACGCGCCTCAGTTATATTAATGGCACGCAGGGCCCCTGTTGAGTCCCAGTTTAGGACCATTTCCCCATCTGCGTGTGCGTTCCTTGAGTGGGACTAGAGACCCCGGATCCTGTATGATGGAGTCGCCTCGGGAGCATATGTCACCGGGGGGCGTCAGGTGAGGCAGAGGCGGGAGGATAAAATCACTGGATGGGGTCAGGTGAGGACCCGTTTGGAACTGGAAACAACTTATCCCAAGATTCCCATATGAGTACAGTGATTCACGGGCATTTTCCCAGTGAATGTGCGCGTGTTTGTGAACCAGTCACCCCCTCGTCCAGTGGAGGCCCAGGTTGGACCACAGTCACCAAGTCCAGGTGGGGTCCGGTATATAAGAGATTATCCGTTCCCAAATTGATGGCTCAGGTAAGACGCAAGTCAACAGGTCCTGATAGGCCCAAATATGGTCAGAGTCCTTGTGTTTTTTCCGGTTAGACCAGATGAGACCCAGGGTGGGGATTGGGGGAGGAGAACCATGTCTATTATACCAATATTGTACCCAGATCCAGCCATAATCCGTTAGGTCCAGGTGGATCACAATTCCACAAGGTCCAGGTGAGCGCAGTGGCAACAGGATTCACCAAGTGCAGGGTGAGCCCAGTGCCGAACATTCAGCAGATCCAGTTCGGACCAGCTAAAGACCAAATTTAACAGGCCCAATGAAGTCCAAGGGTGACCCAAGTCACCAGGTAAGGTGAGGCCATAGAGGGGAACCAAATAACCTTTTGTTTTAAGCCCAGAATTGGACCGAGGTCCCTGGTCAAAGTGAGGCCCAGGTGTGGAATAGAGTATGCCAGGTCCCCAATAG
This sequence comes from Canis lupus familiaris, assembly GCF_011100685.1. Lineage (NCBI taxonomy): Eukaryota > Metazoa > Chordata > Mammalia > Carnivora > Canidae > Canis > Canis lupus. Next base: position 1,933 of record NW_023330524.1, read on the forward strand.
CTGGCCGGAGGACAGAGTTTAGTCCATGCAGGCCCAGATGGAACAGAACACAGGTCACTAGTGAAGCAAGCAATAAGAACACAGCAGTGGTCAGGTGACCCCTTGATGGGAACCAAGACCACTCACCCAGCTGAGTCACCAGGTCCATGTGAGCCCAGGTGAGACCCGATTCATCAGATCGAATTGAGGCCATAGCTGAGGGACCAGAGTCACCAGTATCAGTGAGGCCTGTGTGGCAAATTCAGCAGTTTCGATGTAACGTCAAAGATTGGGACCAGAGACACATGGTCGGGGAGCCAAACTGAGGACAGAGTCAACCAACCGGTGAGGTCTCATGTTTGGAAAGATGTCACCAGGTCAGGACCAGGTTCGGACAGGAGAACGGAGAGTTTGCCCAGGGGGGACACGAAAAAGTCACCAGATCCAGGTGGAAGCCCAGGTTGGGGACCAGCACGTCTAGGTGAGCCAGGATGGAACCGACACTGGCAGATGAGACCAGTGAGACCAGAGTCGTACACCGTGGGCGCCCGTGTGGGTCATAGGCAACAGTCATGTGAGCCCGCTGGGGACCAGTGGTCAACAGGTCTACTTGAGGCCCAGGTGGGAACACGTAAACGGTCCAGGTGAGTCCCCGGTTGTGTATCAAGAGTTCACACGCGATCCAGTGATGACGCCAGGGTGGTGGACCAGGAAGCACCAGGATCCCCAGGGGGCCCTTGAAAGAATCCAGAGTCAAATACTCGAGAGTCAGGTTCAGTGGAACCAGGGAGCATAGGTCAAGTCGGGCCAAAGTGGTGGTTCCAGTCACTAGGGCACGGTGAGACCAGAGTGTTGGACCCAGAGTCACCTGTCCAGGTGTAGGTCCATTGTGGAACACAGTCACCGGGTCCAATTTGCCCCATTGGAGGGATCATTGGATCAACAGGAGCCGTAGTGTTGCCCTATGGGGAGCCAGAGTTCCCCCAAATCAGGTGAAGCCCAGGTGTGGGACCACAGCACAGATATCCAGGGTAAGTCCTTCGGTTTGTGACGACCCAGAATCACCATGTCCAGGTAGTGCAGTGGCAACCACCTCCACCAGGTCCCGTGAGCCCTGGTGGGGACCGGAGCCACGAGGTGACAATGGAAGCTAGAAACACCGCCCGCAGAGGTCACATGAGTCCATGTGGGAAGCGCGAAATCACCGAGTTACAGGTGAGGACCAGGTGGGGATCCGACCCACCATGCCCAGGTGAGACCCAGGTGAAGACCAGTTTTAAGCTCCGGCGTTGGTCACTGTTAGTGAACAGTGTAACCATACCTGATGCTACCCAGGTTGGGTACCAAAGTACACCATATCCTGGTGAGGCCCAGGTGGGCACGAGACATCGAGGTCCATGAGGTCCCGATGGGAACCACAGTCACCAGTTCAGGTGAGGCCCTGCTAATCAGAGTCACCAGTTACAGGTGAGGCCCAGGTGGAGCCAGAGTCACCTGGTACAGAAGGGGCCAAAGTCAAGCCAAGTAGCCCACGACCAGTCATCCCCAGTGGGGAATAGAGTAACCATTTCAGGATGATTCCCAGGAAGAACCAGATCACCAGGTCAGATTGGCGCAGGTGGGGAGCATATTTCACTAGGTCCCTGTGAGGCCATTGAAGGACGAAGTCAGGACCATCTATGAGTCCTAAGTGGGTCCAGATTTCACCTGGTCTAGGTGACATCCAATGGAGACCAGGTACACCATTTCGGGAGGCAAGAGTGTTCCAGAGTCATCAATCCACGGTGAGGCTCAGGTTGAACGAGTAGTCCAGGTTAAAGCTATCCACAGTTGAGGACCAGGAGTCCACGCAAGATTCGTGTGAGCCCAGTTAGGACAGAGTCACCAGTTCCAGTGAGGCCAAGAAAGTGTCCACAGCAACAGGTCCGTGGAACAAAGTCTCCAGGACTGGGTGAGAGAGGCCCAGATAGGGAACGATTCACAAGTCCAGGTGATTCCCAGGTATGACCAAGTTACAAGTTCCGGATGAGGACCAGGTAAGGACCAGATTCACCAGGTCCATGTGAGGCCCACGTGGGGACCGGTGTGCACCAGGTATGGGTGAGGCCCAGGTAGCAAACCCCCTCACCAGGTCAAGGTGATCCAACCTGCACAATGCAGGAGAATCGTGTACCGGGAGAATGCCTGTAGGGGACGAGGTTCCAGGCCAGGTTGAGTACCAACTGGCAAGGCCATGCAGTGAATACCATGTCCTCGTGATGCCCCCAGTGGCGACGCAGAGAACCAGTGTCCAAATGGGCCCAGATGAGCCTATTGCCGGTCTAGGCCCATTTGAGGCCATTGAGGACACGAGAGGTCCCACGATACGGTTGAAGGCCTAGAGGGGTACTACCCAGAAATCACCTGTCCAGGTGCACTCCAGGATGTGGGACCCCAGAGTCCCTTATATTGAACAGTTTAACGCATAGACATGATCTAGCATAGGAGATTGTTACCTGAGAGAGCGGCCCCCGGCGCCTGGTGAGGCCGAAAAGGGACCCCAGACATGATGTTCCGGTGAGGTCCCGATGGGGGAACCGCAGTCCCAGTATTCAGGTGAGACCATGCTTAGGATCAAGTCACGAGTTACAGGTGGAGTCACAGGTTAGTTAGCAGAGTCCCCTGGACAGAATGCCCACCGTCCTGACAAGAGTTACCAGGATCAGGTCAGTCCCAGTGGGGAATAGAGTAACCATGTCCCGATGATGCCCAGGAAGAACCAGAGTCAACCAGGTCCAGATGAGGCGCAGGTGGGAGCATATTCACTAGGTCCCGGTGATGCCAAGTTGAGGACAAGAGTCACCAGTTCTAGTTGAGGCGTAGAGGGGTCCAGATTCACCTGGTCTAAGGTGAAATCCAGATGGGTCCAGAATCACCAAGTCAGGGTGAGGCCCAGGTGGTTAACCAGGGTTACCAGTTCCGGGTGAGTATAAGGTAAGGAACCAGATTCACAAGGTCCAATCTAGGCCCCACGTGGGGACCTTTGTGTCACCAGTAATGGGTGAGGGCCCAGGTGGCAACCCCACTCACCAGTCCAGGTGAGGCCAACCTGCAGGCCATGTGAGGAACCATGTCCCGATGATGCCCATGTAGGGACCAGAGTTACCAGGTCCAGGTGAGGCCAACCTGCAGGCTATGCAGTGGATCCATGTCGCGATGATGCCCAGGTAGGGAACAGAGTCACCAGGCCCAAATGAGGCCCAGATGGAGCATATTCACTAGGTCCAGGTGAGGCCCAGTTGAGGACAGAGTCACCAGATCTGGGTGACGTGCAGATAGGATCAGAGCCACCAGTTCCAGGTAAGGCCAAGAAAGAGTCCACAGCAATCAGGTCCAGGTGGGGAACAAAGTCACCAGGACTGGGTGAGGCCCAGATGGAGACCAGATTCACTCACCAGGTCCAGGTGAGGCCCAGGTGGTGACCGGATTCCCCGGGTCCTAGTAGAGGGACCAGGTAAGGACCAGATTCACCAGGTCAAAGAGGCACACGTGGGACCTGAGTCACCAGGTATGGGTGTGTCCCAGGTGGCAACCCCACTCACCAAGTCCAGGTGAGGCCAAACTGCAGGCCAGAGTCACCAGATACACGTGAGGCCCTAGTGGGGACCAGAGTCACTAGGTAAATTTGAGTCTACAAGAACACCACAGTCACCAGGTCCAGGTGTGGTTCATGTGGGAAAAGAGTCACCAGGTCCAAGAGACCCAGGTGGGGACCACAGTTACCAGGTCCAGATTGAGGCCTACGTGGGGGACCAGATTCATCAGGACCAGTTGAGGCCAAAGTGTGGAGCAAAGTTATCATATCCAGGTGAGGCCCAGTTGGGGAACAGAGTAACCATGTCCCATTGATGTCAGGTGGGAAAAGAGTCACAGGTCCAGACGAGGTCTAAGTGAGGAGTAGATTCACCAGGTCCTGTTGAGGACCAGTTGTGGACCACTGTCCCCAGCTCTGGGTGAGTCCCAGAGGGAAAACAGAGTCACCCGGTTCTGGTGATATCCAGATAGGGACCAGAGTCACCACGTCAGGATGAGGCCCAGAGGGGGACGAGAATCACTAGGTCCAGGTGAGGCCCCAATGTGGACCTGAGAAAGCAGGACCCATGATGCCCATATGAGGACATGGGTCACCAGGTACAGGTGAGGGTCCCTGTGGGAACCAGTCACCCTCGTCCAGGTGAGGCCAGGTGGGACCACAGTCACCAGGTCCAGGTGAGGCCCAGGTATATAAGTGTGTATCCAGGTCCCAATAATGCCAAGGTAAGGACAGAGTAAACAGGTCTAGGAGAGGCCCAAATATGGATCAGAGTCCTTTTGTTCCAGGTGGAGGCCAGAGGGAGACCACAGGAACCAGGTCCAGTAGAGCCCCATATGGGAACCAGAGCCACCAGATCCAGGTGAGGTCCAGGTGGGACCACTTTCACAAGGTCCAGGGGAGGCGCAGATGGCAACAGGATTCACCAAGCCCAGGTGAGGCCCAGGTGGCGACCTGTCACCAGATCCAGGTGTGGACCAGCTAAGGGCCAGATTCACCAGGCCCAAGTGAAGCCCAAGGGGTGACCAGAGTCACCAGGTAAGGGTGAGGCCCAGAGTGGAACCAGAGTAACCAGTTTAGTTTGAGGCCCAGAATGGGACCAGAGGTCACTGGTCAAAGTGAGGTCCAGGTGTGGAACAGAGTATCCAGGTCCCAATGATGCCTTGGTGAGGACCAGAGTCCCTAGGGCCATGCAGGCCCAGATGGGAACAGAATCATTAGGTCCGGGTGAGACATAGAATAAGACCACATTCAGCAGTATCAGGTGAGCCCCTTGTGGGAACGAGAGCCACTCTATCCAGCTGAGTCCCAGGTCCATGTGAGGCCCACTTGAGGACAAGATTCTTCAGGTGAATAGAGGCATAGCTGGGGACAAGAGTCATCAGGTCTCTGGGGGCGGCCTAGGTGGGGCAAGATTCAGCAGTTCTGAGTTAGGTCAAAGTGGGGACGAGAGACACCAGGTCCAGGTGAGGCCAAACTGAGGACCAGAGTCACCAGATCCAGGTGAGGTCCATGATGGAAAGAGAGTTCAGCTGGTCCAGGAGAGGTCCAGGTTGGGACCAGTGTCCCCAGATCCAGGTGAAGTCCACGTGGGGATCAGAGTCACAGATCCAGGTGAAGCCCAGGTGGGGACCAGAGTCCACTAGGTCCAGATGAGGCCCAGGTGAGGACCAGAGTTACCAGGTACACGTGAGGTGCCGGTAGGTATCAGAGGCAACAGGTCCATGTGAGGCAGTCTTGGAGACCATGGTCAAGAGTTCTACTTGAGGCCCAGTGTGGAACACTGTAACCAGGTCCAAGTGAGTCCCCGGTGGTGACAAGAGTCACCAGGTCCAGGTAAGGCCCAGGTGGGGACTAGGATCACCAGGAACAGGGGAGGACCTTGAAAGAACCAGAGTCAACATTTCGAGGTCAGGCGCAGGTGACAACCAGGGTCAGCAGGTCCAAGTCAGGCCAAAGTGGGGTTCACAGTCACTAGAGCACGGTGAGACCCAGAGGGGGACCAGAGTAACCTGGTCCAGGTGAGGTCCAGGTGTGGAACACAGTCACCGGGTCCCAATTTTGCCCAGTTGAGGACCATGGTCAACAGGGCCAGGTGAGGCCCAGATGGGAATCGGAGTGCCCAAATCCAGGTGAAGCCCAGATTGGGACCATAGTCACCAGATCCAGGGTAGTCTCAGGTGCAGACCAGAATCACCAGTTCCAGGTGAGGTGCAGGGTGGCAACCACACTCACCAGGTCCCGGTGAGGCCCTCGTGGGGACCAGAGTCACGAGGTACATGAGAATCTAGAAACACTGCAGCCACCAGGTCCACATGATGTCCATGTGGGAACGAGAATCACCAGTTAGAGGTGAGGACCCTGTGGGGATCCGACTCACCATGTCCAGGTGAGACCCAGGTGGGAACCAGTGTCACCATGTCCAGGTGTGGCCCAGGTGAAGACCAGAGTTAATAGGTCCGGCTGGGTCACTGTTAGTGAACAGTGTAACCATATCCTGATGCTACCCAGGTTGGTACGAGAGACACCAAGTCCTGGTGAGGCCCAGGTGAGACCAGAGACATGAGGACCAGGTGATGTCCCATGGGCACCACAGACATCAGGTGAGGTGAGTCCATGCTTAGGATCAGATTCAACAGTTACAGGTGAGGCCCAGGTGGAGCCAGAGTCACCTGGTACAGAAGAGCCAAAAGTCAGGACCAGAGTTACCAGGATCAGGTCAGTCCCAGTGGGGAATAGAGTAACCATGACCCGATGATGCCCAGGTAGAACCAGAGTCACCAGGTCCAGATGAGGCGCAGGTGGGGAGCATATTCACTAGGTCCCGGTGAGGCCCAGTTGAGGACCAGTGTCACCAAGTCTAGTTGAGGCCCAGAGGGGTACCAGATTCACCTGGTCTTGGTGACATCCAGATGGGTACCAGAGTCTTCAGGTCAGGGTGAGGCCCAGAGTGGTTACAGAGTCAACATGTGCAGGTGAGGCTCAGGTGTGGAACAGAGTCACCAGGTACCAATGATGCCCAGGTGAGGACCAGAGTCAACAGGTCTGGGTGAGGCGCAGATAGGATCAGAGACACCAGTTCCAGGTGAGGCCAAGAAACAGTCCAAAGCAATCAGGTACAGGTGGGGAACAAAGTCACCTGGACTGGGTGAGGCCCAGATCGGGACCAGATCCACCAGGGCCAGGTGAGCCCAGGTGGTGTCCAGAGTCCCCGAATCTGGGAGAGGAACAGGTAAGGACCAGATTCACCAGGTCCAAGAGTCTCACGTTGGGACCTGAGTCACCAGGTATGGATGAGACCCAGGTGGCAACCCCACACACCAGGTCCAGGTTAGGGCAACCTTCAGGCCATGCAAAGCAACCATGTCCTGATGATGCCCAGGTAGGGACCAGAGTCACCAGGTCCAGATGAGGCGCAGGTGGAAGAGCATGTTCACTAGGTCCCGGTGAGGCCCAGTTGAGGACCAGAGTCACCAGGTCAAGTTGAGGCCTAGAGGTGTACCAGTTTCACCTGGTCTAGGTGACATCCAGATGGGGACCAGTGTCACCATGTCAGGCTGAGGCCCAGAGGGGATCCAGAGTCATCATATCTAGGTGAGGCTCAGGTTGGAACAGAGTATCCATGTCATAATGGACCACAGGTGAGTACCAGAGTCACCAGTTCTGGGTGAGGCCCAGTTAGGATCAGAGTCACCAGTTCCAGGTGAGGCCAAGAAGGAGTCCACAGCAATCAGGCCCAGATGGGGAACAAAGTCACCAGGACTGGGTGAGGCCCAGATGGGGACCAGATTCACCAGGCCCAGGTGATTCCCAGGTGGTGACCAGACTTACCAGTTCCGGGTGATGACCAGGTAAGGGTCAGATTCACCAGGTCCAAGTGATGAGCACGTGGGGACCTGTGTCACCAGGTATGGGTGAGGCACTGGTGAAAACCCCACTAACCAGGTCCAGGTGAAGCCAACATGCAGGCCATGCAGAGGAACCATGTCCCAATGATGCCCATGTAGGGAATAGACTTACCGGGTCCAGGTGAGGCCAACCTGCATGCCATGCAGAGAACCATGTCCCGTTGATGCCCAGGTAGGGACCAGATTTACCAGGTCCAGGTGACGCCAACCTGCAGGCCATGCAGTGGAACCATGTCCCGATGATGCCCAGGTAGGGACCAGAGTCACCAGGTCCAAATGAGGCCCAGATGGAGCATATTCACTAGGTCCAGGTGAGGACCAGTTGAGGACCAGAGTCACCAGAACTCGTTGAGGCCTAGAGGGGTACCAGAATCACCTGGTCCAGGTGAAATCCACATGGGGACCAGAATCACCAGGTCAGGGTGAAGCCCAGAGAGGTTCCAGAGTCATCATGTCCAGGTGAGGCTCAGGTGTGGAACAGAGTCACCAGGTACCAATGATGCCCAGGTGAGGACCAGAGTCAACAGGTCTGGGTGAGGGCGCAGATAGGATCAGAGACCACCGGTTCCAGGTGAGGCCAAGAAGGAGTCCACAGCAATCAGGTCCAGGTGGGGAACAAAATCACCAGGACTGGGTGAGGCCCAGATGGGGACCACAATCACCAGGTCCAGGTGAGGCCCAGTTGGGGACCAGAGTACCCGGGTCTGGGAGAGGACCAGGCAAGCACCAGATTAACAGGTCCAAGAGGCCCACGTGGGGACCTGAGTCACCAGGTTTCGGTGAGGCCCAGGCGGCAACCCCACTCACCAGGTCCAAGTGAGGCGAACCTGCAGGCCAGAGTCAACAGATCCAGTTGAGGTCCTAGTGGCGACACGAGGCACCAGGTAAATGTGAGTCTACAAGAACACCACAGTCACCAGTTCCAGGTTTGGTTCATGTGGGAACGAGAGTCACCAGATCCAGGTGAGACCCAGGGGGGGACCACAGTCACCAGGTCCAGATTGAGGCCTAGGTGGGGGGACCAGAGTCATCAGGACCAGTTGAGCCCAAAGTGTGGAGCAAAGTTATCATGACCAGGTGAGGCCCAGATGGGGAATACAGTAACCATGTCCCATTGATGTCAGGTGGGAAAAGAGTCACAAGGTCCAGACGAGGTCTAAGTGAGGAGTAGATTCACCAGGTCCTGTTGAGGCCCAGCTGAGGACCAGTGTCCCCAGCTCCGGGTGTGTCACCCGGTTCTGGTGATATCCAGGTGGGGACCAGTATCACAAGTCTGGGTGAGGCCCAGAGGGGGACGAGAATCACTAGGTCCAGGTGAGGCCCCGATGTGGAACTGTGAAACCAGGTCCCAAGATGCCCATATGAGGACCTGAGTCACCAGGTCCAGGTGAGGTCCCTGAGGGAACCAGTCACCCCGTCCAGGTGAGGCCCAGGTGGGACCACAGTCACCAGGTCCTGGTGAGGCCGAGGTATATAAGAGAGTATCCAGGTCCCAATGATGCCCAGGTAAGGACCAGACTCAACAGGTCCAGGAGAGGCCCAAATATGGATCAGAGTCATTGTCTTCCAGGTGAGGCCAGATGGAGACCACAGGAACCAGGTCCAGGAGAGCCCCATATGGGAACCAGAGACACCAGATCCAGGTGAGGTCCATGTTGGAAAGAGAGTCACCAGGTCCAGGAGAGGTCCAGAAGGGGACCAGAGTCACCAGATGCAGGTGAAGTCCAGGTGGGCACAGAGTCACTAGGTCCAGATGAGGCCCAGGTGAGGACCAGAGTTACCAGGTACACGTGAGGTGCCGGTAGGTATCAGAGGCAACAGGTCCATGTGAGGCAGTCTTGGAGACCATGGTCAAGAGTTCTACTTGAGGCCCAGTGTGGAACACTGTAACCAGGTCCAAGTGAGTCCCCGGTGGTGACAAGAGTCACCAGGTCCAGGTAAGGCCCAGGTGGGGACTAGGATCACCAGGAACAGGGGAGGACCTTGAAAGAACCAGAGTCAACATTTCGAGGTCAGGCGCAGGTGACAACCAGGGTCAGCAGGTCCAAGTCAGGCCAAAGTGGGGTTCACAGTCACTAGAGCACGGTGAGACCAGAGGGGGACCAGAGTAACCTGGTCCAGGTGAGGTCCAGGTGTGGAACACAGTCACCGGGTCCCAATTTTGCCCAGTTGAGGACCATGGTCAACAGGGCCAGGTGAGGCCCAGATGGGAATCGGAGTGCCCAAATCCAGGTGAAGCCCAGATTGGGACCATAGTCACCAGATCCAGGGTAGTCTCAGGTGCAGACCAGAATCACCAGTTCCAGGTGAGGTGCAGGTGGCAACCACACTCACCAGGTCCCGGTGAGGCCCTCGTGGGGACCAGAGTCACGAGGTACATGAGAATCTAGAAACACTGCAGCCACCAGGTCCACATGATGTCCATGTGGGAACGAGAATCACCAGTTAGAGGTGAGGACCCTGTGGGGATCCGACTCACCATGTCCAGGTGAGACCCAGGTGGGAACCAGTGTCACCATGTCCAGGTGTGGCCCAGGTGAAGACCAGAGTTAATAGGTCCGGCTGGGTCACTGTTAGTGAACAGTGTAACCATATCCTGATGCTACCCAGGTGGGTACGAGAGACACCAAGTCCTGGTGAGGCCCAGGTGAGACCAGAGACATGAGGACCAGGTGATGTCCCATGGGCACCACAGACATCAGGTGAGGTGAGTCCATGCTTAGGATCAGATTCAACAGTTACAGGTGAGGCCCAGGTGGAGCCAGAGTCACCTGGTACAGAAGAGCCAAAGTCAGGACCAGAGTTACCAGGATCAGGTCAGTCCCAGTGGGGAATAGAGTAACCATGACCCGATGATGCCCAGGTAGAACCAGAGTCACCAGGTCCAGATGAGGCGCAGGTGGGGAGCATATTCACTAGGTCCCGGTGAGGCCCAGTTGAGGACCAGTGTCACCAAGTCTAGTTGAGGCCCAGAGGGGTACCAGATTCACCTGGTCTTGGTGACATCCAGATGGGTACCAGAGTCTTCAGGTCAGGGTGAGGCCCAGAGTGGTTACAGAGTCAACATGTGCAGGTGAGGCTCAGGTGTGGAACAGAGTCACCAGGTACCAATGATGCCCAGGTGAGGACCAGAGTCAACAGGTCTGGGTGAGGCGCAGATAGGATCAGAGACACCAGTTCCAGGTGAGGCCAAGAAACAGTCCAAAGCAATCAGGTACAGGTGGGGAACAAAGTCACCTGGACTGGGTGAGGCCCAGATCGGGACCAGATCCACCAGGGCCAGGTGAGCCCAGGTGGTGTCCAGAGTCCCCGAATCTGGGAGAGGAACAGGTAAGGACCAGATTCACCAGGTCCAAGAGTCTCACGTTGGGACCTGAGTCACCAGGTATGGATGAGACCCAGGTGGCAACCCCACACACCAGGTCCAGGTTAGGGCAACCTTCAGGCCATGCAAAGCAACCATGTCCTGATGATGCCCAGGTAGGGACCAGAGTCACCAGGTCCAGATGAGGCGCAGGTGGAGAGCATGTTCACTAGGTCCCGGTGAGGCCCAGTTGAGGACCAGAGTCACCAGGTCAAGTTGAGGCCTAGAGGTGTACCAGTTTCACCTGGTCTAGGTGACATCCAGATGGGGACCAGTGTCACCATGTCAGGCTGAGGCCCAGAGGGGATCCAGAGTCATCATATCTAGGTGAGGCTCAGGTTGGAACAGAGTATCCATGTCATAATGGACCACAGGTGAGTACCAGAGTCACCAGTTCTGGGTGAGGCCCAGTTAGGATCAGAGTCACCAGTTCCAGGTGAGGCCAAGAAGGAGTCCACAGCAATCAGGCCCAGATGGGGAACAAAGTCACCAGGACTGGGTGAGGCCCAGATGGGGACCAGATTCACCAGGCCCAGGTGATTCCCAGGTGGTGACCAGACTTACCAGTTCCGGGTGATGACCAGGTAAGGGTCAGATTCACCAGGTCCAAGTGATGAGCACGTGGGGACCTGTGTCACCAGGTATGGGTGAGGCACTGGTGAAAACCCCACTAACCAGGTCCAGGTGAAGCCAACATGCAGGCCATGCAGAGGAACCATGTCCCAATGATGCCCATGTAGGGAATAGACTTACCGGGTCCAGGTGAGGCCAACCTGCATGCCATGCAGAGAAACCATGTCCCGTTGATGCCCAGGTAGGGACCAGATTTACCAGGTCCAGGTGACGCCAACCTGCAGGCCATGCAGTGGAACCATGTCCCGATGATGCCCAGGTAGGGACCAGAGTCACCAGGTCCAAATGAGGCCCAGATGGAGCATATTCACTAGGTCCAGGTGAGGACCAGTTGAGGACCAGAGTCACCAGAACTCGTTGAGGCCTAGAGGGGTACCAGAATCACCTGGTCCAGGTGAAATCCACATGGGGACCAGAATCACCAGGTCAGGGTGAAGCCCAGAGAGGTTCCAGAGTCATCATGTCCAGGTGAGGCTCAGGTGTGGAACAGAGTCACCAGGTACCAATGATGCCCAGGTGAGGACCAGAGTCAACAGGTCTGGGTGAGGCGCAGATAGGATCAGAGACACCGGTTCCAGGTGAGGCCAAGAAGGAGTCCACAGCAATCAGGTCCAGGTGGGGAACAAAATCACCAGGACTGGGTGAGGCCCAGATGGGGACCACAATCACCAGGTCCAGGTGAGGCCCAGTTGGGGACCAGAGTACCCGGGTCTGGGAGAGGACCAGGCAAGCACCAGATTAACAGGTCCAAGAGGCCCACGTGGGGACCTGAGTCACCAGGTTTCGGTGAGGCCCAGGCGGCAACCCCACTCACCAGGTCCAAGTGAGGCGAACCTGCAGGCCAGAGTCAACAGATCCAGTTGAGGTCCTAGTGGCGACACGAGGCACCAGGTAAATGTGAGTCTACAAGAACACCACAGTCACCAGTTCCAGGTTTGGTTCATGTGGGAACGAGAGTCACCAGATCCAGGTGAGACCCAGGGGGGGACCACAGTCACCAGGTCCAGATTGAGGCCTAGGTGGGGGGACCAGAGTCATCAGGACCAGTTGAGCCCAAAGTGTGGAGCAAAGTTATCATGACCAGGTGAGGCCCAGATGGGGAATACAGTAACCATGTCCCATTGATGTCAGGTGGGAAAAGAGTCACAAGGTCCAGACGAGGTCTAAGTGAGGAGTAGATTCACCAGGTCCTGTTGAGGCCCAGCTGAGGACCAGTGTCCCCAGCTCCGGGTGTGTCACCCGGTTCTGGTGATATCCAGGTGGGGACCAGTATCACAAGTCTGGGTGAGGCCCAGAGGGGGACGAGAATCACTAGGTCCAGGTGAGGCCCCGATGTGGAACTGTGAAACCAGGTCCCAAGATGCCCATATGAGGACCTGAGTCACCAGGTCCAGGTGAGGTCCCTGAGGGAACCAGTCACCCCGTCCAGGTGAGGCCCAGGTGGGACCACAGTCACCAGGTCCTGGTGAGGCCGAGGTATATAAGAGAGTATCCAGGTCCCAATGATGCCCAGGTAAGGACCAGACTCAACAGGTCCAGGAGAGGCCCAAATATGGATCAGAGTCATTGTCTTCCAGGTGAGGCCAGATGGAGACCACAGGAACCAGGTCCAGGAGAGCCCCATATGGGAACCAGAGACACCAGATCCAGGTGAGGTCCATGTTGGAAAGAGAGTCACCAGGTCCAGGAGAGGTCCAGAAGGGGACCAGAGTCACCAGATGCAGGTGAAGTCCAGGTGGGCACAGAGTCACTAGGTCCAGATGAGGCCCAGGTGAGGACCAGAGTTACCAGGTACACGTGAGGCTCCGGTGGGATCAGAGGCAACAGGTCCATGTGAGGCCGGCTTGGAGACCATGGTCAACAAGTCTACTTGAGGCCCAGATGTGGAACACAGTAAGCAGGTACAGGTGAGTACGCGGTATGACATGAGTTACCACGTCCAGGTGAGGCCCAGGTGGGGACCAGGATCACAAGATACAGGGTAGGCCCTTGAAAGTACCAGAGTCGGGATCCCTGGGTGGCGCAGCGGTTTTAGCGCCTGCCTTTGGCCCAGGGCGCGATCCTGGAGACCCGGGATCGAATCCCATGTCGGGCTCCCGGTGCATGGAGCCTGCTTCTCCCTCTGCCTGTGTCTCTGCCTCTCTCTCTCTCTCTCTCCTCTGTGACTATCATGAATAAATAAATAAAAATCTTTAAAAAAAAAAAAAGAAAAAAAAAAAGAAAGTACCAGAGTCAACAGTTCGAGGTCAGGCGCAGGTGGCAACCAGGGTCAGCAGGTCCAAGTCAGGCCAAAGTGGGGTTCACAGTCACTAGGGTACGGTGAGACCCAGAGGTTGATCAGAATCACCTGGTCCAGGTGACGTCCAGTTGTGGAACACAGTCACCGCGTCCAATTTTGCCCAGTTGAGGACCATGGTCAACAGGGCCAGGTGAGGCCCAGATGGAGACCGGAGTCCCCAAAGCGGGTGAAGCCCAGGTGGGGACCAGAGTCACCAGATCCAGGGTAGTCTCAGGTGCAGACCAGAATGACCAGGTCCACTTGAGGTGCAGGTGGCAACCACACTCACCAGGTCCCTGTGAGGCCCTGGTGGGGACCAGAGTCACGAGGTACATGAGAAGCTAGAAACACTGCAGCCACCAGGTCCACATGATGTCCATGTGGGAACGAGAATCACCAGTTACAGGGTAGGACCAGTTGTGGATCCGACTCAGCATGTCCAGGTGAGACCCAGGTGGGAACCAGTGTCACCATGTCCAGGTGTGACCCAAGTGAAGACCAGAGTTAATAGGTCTGGCTGGGTCACTGTTAGTGAACAGTGTAACCGTATCCTGATGCTACCCTGGTGGGTACCAGAGACACCAGGTCCTGGTGAGGCCCAGGTGGGACCAGAGACATGAGGTCCAGGTGAGGTCCCGATGGGAACCACAGTCACCAGGTCAGGTGAGGCCATGCTTAGGATCAGAGTCACCAGTTACCGGTGAACCCAAGGTGGATCCAGAGTCACCTGGTAAAGAAGAGGCCAAATCAGGACTAGAGTTACCAGGATCAGGTCAGTCCCAGTGGGGAATACAGTAACCATGTCCCGATGATGCCCAGGTAGAACCAGAGTCAACAGGTCCAGATGAGGCACAGTTGGGGAGCATATTCACTAGGTCCCGGTGAGGCCCATGTGAGGACCAGAGTCACCAGGTCTAACTGAGGCCTAGTGGGGTACCAGATTCACCTGGTCTAGGTGACATCCACATGGAGACCAGAGTTACCACGTCAGGGTGAGGCCCAGAGTGGATCCAGAGTCATCATGTCCAGGAGAGGCTCAGGTGTGGTACAGAGTATCCTGTTCATAGTGGTCCACAGGGGAGGACCAGAGTCAGGAGATTGAGCTAGGCCCTGTTAGGATGAGAGTCACCAGTTCCAGGTGAGGCCAAGAAGTAGTCCACAGCAATCAGGTCCAGGTGGGGAACAAAGTCACCAGGACTGGGGGAGGCCCAGATGGGGACCACATTCACCCAGTCCAGGTGATTCCCAGGTTGTGACCAGAGTTACCAGTTCTGAGTGAGGACCAGGTAAGGACCAGATTCACCAGGTCCAAGTGAGACCCACGTGGGACCTGTGTCACCAGGTATGGGTGAGGCCCAGATGGCAAAACAACTCACCAGGTCCAGGTGAGGCCAACCTGCAGGCCATGCAGAGGAACCATGTCCCGATGAAGCCCAGGTAGGGACCAGAGTTACCAGATCCAGGTGAAGTCCAGGTAGGGACCAGAGTCACCAGATCCAGGTGAAGTCCAGGTAGGGACCAGAGTCACCAGATCCAGATGAGGCCCAGGTGAGGACAGAGTTACCATGTACACGTGAGGCCCCGGTGGGGATCAGAGGCAACAGGTCCATGTGAGTCCCGCCTGGGGACCATGGTCAACAGGTCTACTTGGGACACAGGTGTGGAACACAGTAAGCAGGTCCAGGTGAGTCCCCGGTGGTGACAAGAGTCACCAGGTCCAGGTGAGGCCCAGGTGGGGACCAGGAACACCAGGTACAAGGGAGGCCCTTGAAAGAATCAGAGTCAACAGCTCGAGGTCAGGCACAGGTGGCAACCAGGGTCAGCAGGTCCAAGTCAGGCCAAAGTGGGCTTCACAGAAACTAGGGCACGGTGAGACCCAGAGGGGGACCAGAGTCACCTGGTCCAGGTGAGGTCCAGTTGTGGAACGCAGTCACTGGGTCCCTATTTTTCCCCGTTGGGGACCATGGTCAAGAAGGCCAGGTGAGGCCCAGGTGTGAACCGGAGTCCCCAAATCCATGTGAAGCCGAAGTGGGGACCACAGTCACCAGATCAGGGTAGTCTCGGGTGAAGACCAGAATCACCAGGTCCAGGTGAGGTGCAGGTGGCAACCACACTCACCAGGTCCCGGTGAGGCCCTGGTGGGGACCAGATTCACGAGGTACATGAGAAGCTAGAAACACTGCAGCTACCAGGTCCACATGATGTCCATGTGGAAACGAGAATCACCAGTTTCAGTTGAGGACCAGGTGGGGATCCGACTCACCATGTCCAGATGAGACCCAGGTGGGAACCAGTGTAACCATGTCCAGGTGTGGCCCAGGTGAAGACCAGAGTTGATAGGTCTGGCTGGGTCACTGATAGTGAACAGTGTAACCATGCCCTGATGCTACCCAGGTGGGTACCAGAGACACCAGGTCCTGTTGAGCCCCAGGTGCGATCAGAGACATGAGGTCCACGTGACGTCCCGATGGGAACCACAGAGAACAGGTCAGGTGAGGCCATGCTTAGGATCAGAGTCACAGGTTACATGTGAGGCCCAGGTGGAGCCAGAGTCACCTGGTACAAATGAGGCCAAATTCAGGACCAGAGTTACCAGGATCAGGTCAGTCCCAGTGGGGAACAGAGTAACCATGTTCCGATGATGCCCAGGTAGACCCAGCGTCACCAGGTCCAGATGAGGCGCAGGTGGGGAGCATATTCACTAGGTTCGGTGAGGCCCAGTTGAGGACCAGAGTCACCAGGTCTATTTGAGCCCTTGAGGCGTAACAGATTCACCTGGTCTAGGTGACATCCAGATGGGGACCAGAGTCACCATGTCAGGGTGAGGCCCCTAGGGGATACAGAGTCATCATGTCCACGTGAGGCTCAAGTGTGGAACAGAGTATCCAGGTCATAATGGTCCACAGGTGAGGACCAGTGTCACCAGATCTGGGTGAGACCCAGTTAGGATCAGAGTCTCCAGTTCCAGGTGAGGCCAAGAAGGAGTCCACAGCAATCAGGTCCAGGTGGGGAACAAAGTCACCAGGACTGGGTGAGGCCCAGATGGGGCCTGATACACCAGGTCCACGTGAGGCCCAGGTGGTGACCAGAGTCCCCAGGTTTGGGAGAGAACCAGGTAAGGACCAGATTCACCAGGTCCAAGAGGCCCACGCGGGGACCTGAGTCACCAGGTATGGGTGAGGTCCAGGTGGCAACCCCACTCACCAGGTCCAGGTGAGGCCAAATTTTGGTAGAGTCACTAGATCCAGTTGAGGCCCTAGTGGGGACCGGAGTCCCCAGGTAAATGTGAGTCTACAAGAACACCACAGTCACCAGGTCCAGGTGTTGTTCATGTGGGAACGAGAGTCACCAGGTCCAGGTGAGACCCAGGTGGGGACCACAGTCACCAGGTCCAGATTGAGGCCTAGGTCGGGGGACCAGAGTCATCAGCACCAGTTGAGGCCAAAGTGTGAGGAAAGTTACCATGTCCAGGTGAGGCCAAGGTGGGGAACAGAATATCCATGTCCCATTGATGCCAGGTGGGAAAAGTGTCACAAGGTCCAGACGAGGCCAAAGTGAGGAGTAGATTCAATAGGTCCTGTTGAGGCCCTGTTTAGGACCGGTGTCCCCAGCTCCGGGTGAGACCCAGAGAGGGACCAGAGTCACCCGGTTCTGGTGATATCCAGGTGGGGACCAGAGTCACCACGTCACGGAGAGGCCCAGATGGGGACGAGTTCACTAGGTCCAGGTGAGGCCCCGATGTGGAACTGAGAAACCAGGTCCCATGATGCCCATATGAGGACCTGAGTCACCAGGTCCAGGTGAGGGCCCTGTGGGAACCAGTCACCTCGTCCAGGTGAGGCCCACGTGGGACCACAGTCACAAGGTCCAGGTAAGGCCCAGGTATATAAGAGAGTATCCAGGTCCCAATGATGCCCAGGGAAGGACCAGAGTCAACAGATCCAGGAGAGGCCCAAATGTGGATCAGAGTCATTGTTTTCCAAGTGAGGCCAGATGGAGACCAAGGAACCAGGTCGAGGAGAACCCCATATGGGAACTAGAGCCACCAGATCCAGGTAAGGTTCAGGTAGGACCACAGTCACAAGGTCCAGGTGAGGCCAAGGTGGCAACAGGATTCACCAAGTCCAGGTGAGGCCCAGGTGGCGACCAGTCACAACATCCAGGTGCGGACCAGCTAAGGACCAGATTCACCAGGCCCAAGTGAAAACCAAGGGGTGACCAGAGTCACCATGTAAGGGTGAGTACCAGAGGGGGAACCAGGGTAACCAGTTTAGTTTGAGGCCCAGAATGGGACCACAAGTTCCAGACGAAGCCTAAGTTTGGAGTAGATTCACCAGGTCCTGTTGAGGCTCAGCTGAGGACCAGTGACCCCAGCTCCGGGTGTGTCACCCGGTTCTGGTGATATCCAGGTGGGGACCAGTGCCACAAGTCAGGGTGAGGCCCAGTGGAGGACGAGAATCACTAGGTCCAGGAGAGGTCCCAATGTGGAACTGTGAATCCAGGTCCCAAGATTCCCATATGAGGACCTGAGTCACCAGGTCGAGGTGATGTCCCTGTGGGAACCAGTCACACCGTCCAGGTGAGGCCCGGGTGGGACCACAGTCACCAGGTCCTGGTGAGGCCCAGGTACATAAGAGAGTATCCAGGTCCCAATGATGCCCAGATAAGGACTAGAGTCAACAGGTCCAGGACAGGCCCAAATATGGATCAGAGTCATTGTCTTCCAGGTGAGGCCAGATGGAGACCACAGGAACCAGGTCCAGGAGAGCCCCATATGGGAACCAGAGCCACCAGATCCAGGTGAGGTCCAGGAGGGACCACAGTCACAAGGTCCAGGTGAGGCGCAGGTGGCAACAGGATTCACCAAGTCCAGGTGAGGCCCACGTGGTGACCTGTCACCAGATCCAGGTGCGGACCAGATAAGAACCAGATTCACCAGGCCCAAGTGAATCCCAAGGGGTGACCAGATTTTCCAGGTAAGGGTGAGGCCCCGAGTGGGAACCAGAGTAACCAGTTTAGTTTGAGGCCCAGATTGGGACCAGAGGTCCCTGGTCAAAGTGAGGCCCAGGTGTGGAATAGAGTATCCAGGTCCCAATGATGCCTGGGTGAGGACCAGTGTCACTAGGGCCATGCAGGCCCAGATGGGGAACAGAATCACTTGGTCTGGTGAGGCATAGAATAAGACCACAGTCAGCAGTATCAGTGGAGCCCCTTGTGGGAACCAGAGCCACTCTATCCAGCTGTGTCCCAGGTCCATGTGAGGCCCACGTGAGGATCAGATTCATCAGGTCGAATTGAGGCATAGCTGGGGACAAGAGTCACCAGGTCTGGGTGCGGCCTAGGTGGGACAAGATTCAGCAGTACTGAGTTAGGACCAAGTGGGGACGAGAGATACCAGGTCCATGTGAGGCCAAACTGAGGACCAGAGTCACCAGATCCAGGTGAGGTCCATGTTGGAAAGAGAGTCACCAGGTCCAGGAGAGGTCCAGGTGGGTACCAGAGTCACCAGATCCAGGTGAAGTCCAGGTGGGGACCAGAGTCATCAGATCCAAGTGAAGCCCAGGTGGGGACCAGAGTCACTAGGTCCAGATGAGGCCCAGGTGAGGACCAGTGTTACCAGGTACACGTGAGGCCCCGGTGGGGATCAGAGGCAACAGGTCCATGTGAGGCCGGCTTGGGGACCATGGTCAACAGGTCTACTTGAGGCCCATGTGTGGAACACAGTAAAGAGGTCCAGGTGAGTCCCCGGTGGTGACAAGAGTCACCACGTCCAGGTGAGACCCAGGTGGGGACCAGGATCAGCAGGTACAGGGGAGGCCCTTCAGAGAACCAGAGTCAACAGTTCGCGGTCAGGCGCCGGTGGCAACCAGGGTCAGCAGGTCCAAGTCAGGCCAAAGTTGGGTTCACAGTCACTAGGGCACAGTGAGACCCAGAGGGGGAACAGAGTCACCTTGTCCAGGTGAGGTCCAGTTGTGGAACACAGTCACCGAGTCCCAATTTTGCCCAGTTGAGGACCATGGTCAACAGGGCCAGGTGAGGCCCAGATGGGGACCGGAGTCCCCAAATTCAGGTGAAGCCCAGGTGGGGACCACAGTCACCAGATCCAGGGTAGTCCCAGGTGGACACCAGAATCACCAGGTCCTGGTGAGTTGCAGGTGGCAACCACACTCACCAAGTCCCGGTGAGGCCCTGGTGGGGACCAGAGTCACGAGATACATGAGAAGCTAGAAACACTGCAGCCACCAGGTCCACATGATGTCCATGTGGGAACGAGAATTACAAGTTACAGGTGAGGACCATTTGGGGATCTGAGTCACCATGTCCAGGTGAGACCCTGGTGGGAACCAGTGTCACCATGTCCAAGTGTGCACCAGGGGAAAACGAGAGTAATAGGTCCGGCCGGGTCACTGTTAGTGAACAGTGTAACCATATCCTGATGCTACTCAGGTGTGTACCAGATACAAGGTCCTGGTGAGTCCCAGTTGGGACCAGAGACATGAGGTCCAGGTGAGGTACCGATGGAAACCACAGTCACCAGGTCAGGTGAGGATATGCTTAGGATCAGAGTCACCACTTATAGGTGAGGTCCAGGGGGAGCCAGAGTCACATGGCACAGAAGAGCCGAAAGTCAGGACCAGAGTTACCACGATCAGGTCACTCCCACTGGGAATAGAGTAACCACGTCCCGATGATGCCCAGGTAGAACCACAGTTACCAGGTCCAGGTGCGGCCCACCTAAAGGCCATGCAGTGGAACCATGTCCCGATGATGCCCAGGTAGGGAAGACAGTCACCAGGTCCAAATGAGGCCCAGATGGAGCATATTCAATAGGTCCAGGTGAGGCCCAGTTGAGGACCAGAGTCACCAGATCCAGGTGAAGCCAAGGTGGGGACCAGAGTCACTAGGTCCAGATGAGGCCCAAGTGAGGACCAGTGTTACCAGGTACACGTGATGCCCCGGTGGGAATCAGAGGAAACAGGTCCATATGAGGCCGGCTTCGGTACCATGGTCAACAGGACTACTTGATGCCCATGTGTGGAACACAGTAACCAGGTCCAGGTGAGTCCCCGGTGGTGACAAGAGTCACCACGTCCAGGTGAGTCCCAGGGGGGGAGCAGGATCACCAGGTACAGGGGAAGCCCTTGAATGAACCAGAGTCAACAGTTCGAGGTCAGGCGCAGGTGGCAACCAGGGTCAGCAGGTGCAAGTCAGGTCAAAGTGGGGTTCACCATCACTAGGGCACGGTGAGACCCAGAGGGGGACCAGAGTCACCTGGTCCAGGTGAGGTCCAGGGGTGGAACACAGTCACCGGGTCCCAATTTTGGCAGTTGAGGACCATGGTTGACAGGGCCAGGTGAGGCCCAGATTGGTGATCCTCAATCTGGATCAGATTCACCAGTTCCAGTTGAGGCTAAGAAGGAGTCCACAGCAATCATGTCCAGATTGACGCCTAGGTCGGGGGACCAGAGTCATCAGGACTAGTTGAGGCCAAAATGTGGAGCAAAGTTATCATATCCAGGTGAGGCCAAGCTGGGGAACAGACTAACCATGTCCCATTGATGCCAGGTGGGAAAAGAGTCACAAGGTCCAGACGAGGCCTAAGTGAGGAGCAGATTCACCAGGTCCTGTTGAGGCCCAGTTGAGGACCAGTGTCCCCAGCTCCGGGTGAGTCCCAGAGGGGGACCAGAGTCACCCGGTTCTGGTGATATCCAGGTGGGGACCAGAGTCACCAGATCCAGGTGAAGCCCAGGTGGGGACCAGAGTCACTAGGTCCAGATGAGGCCCAGGTGAGGACCAGAGTTACCAGGTACACGTGAGGCCCCGGTGGGGATCGGAGGAACAGGTCCATGTGAGGCCGGCTTGGGGACCATGGTCAACAGGTCTACTTGAGGCCCAGGTGTGGAACACAGTAAGCAGGTCCTGGTGAGTCCCCATTGGTGACAGGAGTCACCACGTCCATGTGTGGGCTAGGTCCGACCAGGATCACCAGGTCCAGGGAAGGCCCTTGAAAGAACCAGAGTCAACAGTTCGAGGTCAGGCGAAGGTGGCAACCAGGGTCAGCAGGTCCAAGTGGGGCCAAAGTGGGGTTCACAGTCACTAGGGCACGGTGAAACCCAGAGTGGGACCAGAGTCACCTGGTCCAGGTGAGGTCCAGTTGTGGAACACAGCCACCGGTTCCCAATTTTGCACAGTAGAGGACCATGGTCAACAGGGCCAGGTGAGGCCCAGATGGGGAACGGAGTCCCCAAATCCAGGTTAAGCCCACGTGGGGACCACAGACGCCAGATCCAGGGTAGTCTCAGGTGCAGAGCAGAACCACAAGTCCATGTGAGGTGCAGGAGGCAACCACACTCACCCGGTCCCGGAGAGGCCCCGGTGGGGACCAGAGACACGAGGTACATGAGAAGCTAGAAACACTGCAGCCACCAGGTCCACATGATGTCCATGTGGGAATGAAAATCACCAGTTACAGGTGAGGAGCAGGTGGGGATCCGACTCACCATGTCCAGGTGAGACCCAGGTGGGAACCAGTGTCACCATGTCCTCGTGTGCCCCAGGTGAAGACCAGAGTTATTAGGTCCGGCTGGATGAGTGTTAGTGAACAGTGTAACCATATCCTGATGCTACCCAGGTGGGTACCAGAGACACCAGGTCCTGATGAGGCCCAGATGTAACCGGAGACATGAGGTCCAGGTGAGGTCCCGATGGGAACCACAGTCACCAGGTCAGGTGAGCCCATGCTTAGGATCAGAGTCACCAGGAACAGGTGAGGCCAAGCTGGAGCCAGAGTCACCTGGTACAGAAGAGGCCAAAGTCAGGACCAGAGTTACCAGGATCAGGTCAGTCCCAGTGGGTAATACAGTAACCATGTCCCAATGATGCCCAGGTAGAATCAGAGTCACCAGGTCCAGCGAGGCGCAGGTGGGTAGAGTATTCACTAGGTCCAGGTGAGGCCCAGATGAGGACCAGAGTCACCAGATCTGGTTGAGGCCCAGAGGGGTACCAGATTCACCTGGTCTAGGTGACATCCAGATGGGGACCAGAGTAACCATGTCAGGGTGAGGCCCAGAGGGGATCCAGAGTCATCATTACCAGGTGAGGCTCAGGTGTGGAACAGAGTATCCAGGTCATAATGGTCCACCCGTGAGGACCAGAGTCACCAGATCTGGGAGAGGCCCAGTTAGGATCAGAGTTACCAATTCCAGGTGAGGCCAAAAAGGTGTCCACAGCAATCA
This sequence comes from Canis lupus familiaris, assembly GCF_011100685.1. Lineage (NCBI taxonomy): Eukaryota > Metazoa > Chordata > Mammalia > Carnivora > Canidae > Canis > Canis lupus. Next base: position 24,902 of record NW_023330524.1, read on the forward strand.
GGTCCAGGTGGGGAACAAAGTCACCAGGACTATGTGATACCCAGGTGATGACCAGATTTACCAGTTCCGGGTAGAACTAGGTAAGGACCACATTCACCAGGTCCAAGTGAGGCCCACGTGGGGACCTGTGTCACCAGGCATGGGTAAGGCCCACGTGGGAACCCCACTCACCAGGTCAAGATGCGGCCAACATGCAGGCCATGCAGAGGAGCCATGTCCCGATGATGCCCAGGTAGGGACCAGAGTTGCCAGATCCAGGTGAGACCCAGGTGGGGAACACAGGAACTAGGTCCAGCTTGAGGTCTAGGTGGGGGGACCAGAGTCATCAGGACCAGTTGAGGCCAAAGTGCGGAGAAAACTTATCATGTCCAGGTGAGGCCCAGGTGGAGAACAGAGTAACCAAGTCCCATTGATGCCAGGTTGGATAAGAGTCACAGGGTCCAGACGAGGCCTAAGTGAGGAGTAGATTCACCAGATCCTGTTGAGCCCAGGTGAGGACCTGTGTCCCCAGCTCCGGGTGAGTCCCAGAGGGGGACCAGAGTCACCCGGTTCTGGTGATATCCAGGTGGGGACCAGAGTCACCAGGTCAGGGTGAGGCCCAGAGGGGGACGAGATCACTAGGTCCAGGTGAGGCCCCAATGTGGCACTGAGATACCAGGTCCCATGATACCAATTTGAGGACCTGAGTCACCAGGTCCAGGTGAGGTCCCTGTGGGAACCAGTGTCCTCATCCAGATGAGGTCCAGGTGGGACCACAGTCACCAGGTCCAGGTGAGGCCCAGGTATATAAGAGAGTATACATGTCCCAATGATGGCCAGGTAAGGACCAGAGTCAACAGGTCCAGGAGAGGCCCAAATATGGATCAGAGTCATTTTGTTCCAGGTGAGGCCAGATGGAGACCACAGTAACCAGGTCCAGGAGAGACCCATATGGGAATCAGAGCCACCAGATCCAGGTGAGTTCCAGGTCGGACCACAGTCACAAGGTCCAGGTGAGGCGCAGGTGGCAACAGGATTCACCAAGTGCAGGTGAGGCCCAGGTGGCGACCAATCACCAGATCCAGGTGCGGATCAGCTAAGGACCAGATTCACCAGGCCCATGTGAAGCTCAAGGGGTGACCAGAGAAACCAGGTAACGGTGAGTCCCAGAGGTAGAATCAGAGTAACCAGTTTAGTTAGAGGCACAGAATTGGACCAGAGGTCCCTGGTCAAAGTGAGGCCCAGGTGTGGAATAGAGTATCCAGGTCCCAATGATGCCTGGGAGAGGACCAGAGTCTCTAGGGCCATGAAGGCCCAGATGGGGAACAGAATCACTAGGTCCTAGTGAGGCATAGAATAAGAACACAGTCAGCAGTATCAGGTGAGCCCCTTGAGGGAACCAGAGCCACTCTACCCAGCTGAGTCCAAGGTCCATGTGAGGCCCACGTGAGGACCAGATTCATCAGATCGAATTGAGGCATAGCTGGGGACAAGAGTCACCAGGTCTGGGTGCGGCCTAGGTGGGGCAAGATTCAGCAGTTCTGAGTTAGGTCAAAGAGGGAACGAGAGACACCAGGTCCAGGGGAGGCCAAACTGAGGACCAGAGTCACCAAATCCAGGTGAGGTCTATGTTGGAAAGAGAGTCACCAGGTCCAGGAGAGGTCCAGGAGGGGACCAGAGTCACCAGATCCAGGTGAAGTCCAGGTGGGGACCCGAGTCACCAGCTCCAGGTGAAGCCCAGGTGGGAACCAGAGTCACTAGGTCCAGATGAGGCCCAGGTGAGGACCAGAGTTACCAGGTACACGTGAGGCCCCGGTTGGGATCAGAGGCAACAGGTCCATGTGAGTCCCGCCTGGGGACCATGGTCAACAGGTCTACTTGAGGCCCAGGTGTGGAACACAGTAAGCTGGTCCAGGTGAGTCCCCGGTGGTGACAAGAGTCACCACGTCCAGGTGAGGCCCAGGTGGGGACCAGGAACACCAGGTACAGGGGAGGCCCTTGAAAGAATCAGAGTCAACAGCTCGAGGTCAGGCGCAGGTGGCAACCAGGGTCAGCAGGTCCAAGTGAGGCCAAAGTGGGGTTCACAGTCACTAGGGCACGGTGAGACCCAGAGGGGGACCAGAGTCACCTGGTCCAGGTGAGGTCCAGTTGTGGAACACAGTCACCGTGTCCCAATTTTGCCCAGTTGAGGATCATGATCAACAGAGCCTGGTGTGCCCATATGGGGACCGGAGTCCCCAAATCCAGGTGAAGCCCAGGTGGGGACCACAGTCACCAGATCCAGGGTAGTCTCGGTTGCAGACCAGAATCACCAGGTCCATGTGAGGTGCAGGTGGCAACCACACTCACCAGGTCCCGGTGAGGCCCTGGTGGGGACCCGAGCCACGAGGTACATGAGAAGCTAGAAACACTGCAGCCACCAGGTCCACATGATGTCCATGTGGGAACGCGAATCACCAGTTACAGGTGAGGACCAGGTGGGGATCCGACCCACCATGCCCAGGTGAGACCCAGGTGAAGACCAGAGTTAATCGGTCCGGCTGGGTCACTGTTAGTGAACAGTGTAACCATATCCTGATGCTACCCAGGTGGGTACCAGAGACACCATATCCTGGTGAGGCCCAGGTGGGCCCAGAGACATGAGGTCCAGGTGAGGTCCCGATGGGAACCACAGTCACCAGGTCAGGTGAGGCCATGCTTAGGATCAGAGTCACCAGTTACAGGTGAGGCCCAGGTGGAGCCAGAGTCACCTGGTACAGAAGAGGCCAAAGTCAAGACCAGAGTCACCACGATCAGGTCAGTCCCAGTGGGGAATAGAGTAACCATTTCAGGATGATGCCCAGGAAGAACCAGAGTCACCAGGTCCAGATTGGCGCAGGTGGGGAGCATATTCACTAGGTCCCTGTGAGGCCAATTGAGGACGAGAGTCACCAGGTCTAGTTGAGTCCTAGAGGGGTACCAGATTCACCTGGTCTAGGTGACATCCAAATGGAGACCAGAGTCACCATTTCACGGTGAGGCCAAGAGAGGTTACAGAGTCATCAAGTCCAGGTGAGGCTCAGGTGTGGAACAGAGTATCCAGGTCTTAATGATCCACAGTTGAGGACCAGAGTCACCAGATCAGGGTGAGGCCCAGTTAGGAACAGAGTCACCAGTTCCAGGTGAGGCCAAGAAAGTGTCCACAGAAATCAGGTCCAGGTGGGGAACAAAGTCACCAGGACTGGGTGAGGCCCAGATAGGGAACAGATTCACAAGGTCCAGGTGATTCCCAGGTGATGACCAGAGTTACCAGTTCCGGATGAGGACCAGGTAAGGACCAGATTCACCAGGTCCATGTGAGGCCCACGTGGGGACCTGTGTCACCAGGTATGGGTGAGGCCCAGGTAGCAAACCCACTCACCAGGTCAAGGTGAGTCCAACCTGCAGGCAATGCAGAGGAATCGTGTACGGAAGATGCCCGTGTAGGGAACAGAGTTACCAGGTCCAGGTGAGGCCAAACTGCAGGCCATGCAGTGGAACCATGTCCCGATGATGCCCAGGTAGGGACCAGAGCAACCATTCCAAATGAGGCCCAGATGGAGCATATTCTCTAGGCCCATGTGAGGCCCAGTTGAGGACCAGAGTCACCAGATCTGGTTGAGGCCTAGAGGGGTACCAGAATCACCTGATCCAGGTGACATCCAGATGGGGACCAGAGTCACCATGTCAGGCTGAGGCCCAGAGGGGATCCAGAGTCATCATGTCCAGGTAAGCACAGGTGTGGAGCAGAGTATCCAGGTCATAATGGTCCACAGGTGAGGACCAGAGTCACCAGATCTGGGTGAGGCCCAGTTAGGTTCAGAGTCACCAATACCAGGTGAGGCCAAGAAGGAGTCCACAGCAATCAGGTCTAGGTGGGGAACAAAGTCACTAGGACTGGATGAGGCCCAGATGGGGACCAGATTCACCAGGTCCAGATGATTCCCAGGTGGTGACCAGAGTTACAAGTTCCGGGTGAGGACAAGGTAAAGACCAGATTCACCAGGTCCAAGTGAGGCCCACGTGGGGACCTGTGTCACCAGGCATGGGTGAGGCCCAGGTGACAACCCCACTCACCAGGTCCAGGTGAGGCCAACCTGCAGGCCATGCAGAGGAACCATGTCCCGATGATGCCCAGGTAGGGACCAGAGTTACCAGGTCCAGGTGAGGCCAATCTGCAGGCCATGCAGGGGAACCATGTCCCGAAGATGCCCAGGTAGGGACCAGAGTCACCAGGTCCAAATGAGGCCAACCTGCAGGCCATGCAGGGGAACCATGTCCGATGATGCCCAGGGAGGGCCCAGAGTCATGAGGTCGTGGTGAGTCTAACCTGCATGCCATGCAGTGGAACCATATCCCTATGATGCCCAGGTAGAGACCAGAATTACCAGGTCCAGGTGAGGCCAACCTGCAGTTTATGCAGTGGAACCATGTCCGGATGATGCCCAGGTGAGGAACAGAGTCACCAGGTTTGGGGGACGCGCAGAAAAGATCAGAGTCACCATTTTCAGGTGAGGCCAAAAAGAGTCCACAACAATCAGGTCCAGATGGGGAACAAAGTCACCAAGACTGGGTGAGTCCCAGATGATGACCGGATTCACCAGGTCCAGGTGAGGCCCAGTTGGGGACCAGAGTCCCCGGGTCTTGGAGAGGACCAGGTAAGGATCAGATTCACCAGGTCCAAGAGGCCCAGGTGGGTAAGTAACACCAGGTATGGGTGAGGCCCAGGTAGCAACCCCACTCACCAGGTCCAGGTGAGGCCAACCTGCAAGCCAGAGTCACCAGAACCAGGTGAGGCCCTAGTGGGACCGGAGTCACCAGGTAAATGTGAGTCTACAAGAACACCACAGTCACCTGGTCCAGGTGTGTTTCATGTGGGAACGAGTGTCACCAGGTACAGGTAAGGCCCTGGTGGGGACTACAGTCACCAGGTCCAGATTGAGGCCTAGGTGGGGGGACCAGAGTCATCAGGACGAGTTGAGGCCAAAGTGTGGAGCAAAGTTATCATGTCCAAGCGAGGCCCAGGTGGGGAACAGAGTAACCATGTCCCATTGATGACAGGTGGGAAAAGAGTCACAATGTCCAGACGAGGCCTAAGTAAGGAGTAGATACACCAGGTCCTGTTGAGGCCCAGTTGAGGACCAGTGTCCCCAGCTCCGGGAGAGTCCCAGATGTGGAACAGAGTCACCCGTTTCTGGTGATATCCAGGTGGGAACCAGAGTCACCACGTCAGGGTGAGGCCCAGAGGGGGACGAGAATCACTAGGTCCAGGTGAGGCCCCGATGTGGAACTGAGAACCCAGGTCCCATGATGCCCATATGAGGACCTGAGTCACCAGGTCCAGGTGAGTTCCCTTGGAAGCCAGTCACCTCGTCCAGGTGAGGCCTAGGTGGGACCACAGTCACCAGATCCAAGAGAGGCCTAGGTATATAAGAGAGTATCCAGGACCCAATGATGCCCAGGTAAGGACCAGAGTCAACAGGTCCAGGAGAGGTCCAAATATGTATCAGAGTCATTGTGTTACAGGTGACGCCAGATGGAGACCACAGGAACCTGGTCCAGGAGAGACCCATATGGGAACCAGAGCCACCAGTGCCAGGTGAGGTCTAGGTGGGACCACAGTCACATGGTCCAGGTGAGGCGCAGGTGGCAACAGGATTCACCAAGTCCAGGTGAGGCCCAGCTGGCGACCAGTCACCAGATCCAGGTGAGGACCAGCTAAGGACCAGATTCACCAGGCCCAAGTGCAGCCCAGGGGTTGACCAGAGTCACCAGGTAAGGGTGAGGCCTAGAGGGGGAACCAGAGTAACCAGTTTAGTTGAGGCCCAGAATGGGACCAGAGGTCCCTGGTCAAAGTGAGGCCCAGGTGTGGAATAGAGTATCCAGGTCCCAATGATGCCTGGGTCAGGACCAGAGTCACTAGGGCCAGGCAGGCCCAGATGGGGAACAGAATCACTAGGTTCTGGTGAAGCATATAATAAGACCACAGTCAGCAGTAACAGGTGAGCCCCTTGTGGGAACCAGAGCCACTCTATCCAGCTGAGTCCCAGGTCCATATGAGGCCCACGTGAGGACCAGATTCATCAGGTCGAATTGAGGCATAGCTGGGGACAAGAGTCACCAGGTGTGGGTGCGGCCTAGGTGGGGCAAGATTCAGCAGTTCTGAGTTAGGTCAAAGTGGGGACGAGAGACACCAGGTCCATGTGAGGCCAAACTGAGGACCAGAGTCCCCAGATCCACATGAGTTCCATGTTGGAAAGAGAGTCACCAGGTGCAGGAGAGGTCCAGGTGGGGACCAGAGTCACCAGATCCATGTAAATTTCAGGTGGGGACCAGAGTCACCAGATCCAGGTGAAGTCCAGGTGGGGACCAGAGTCTCTAGTTGCAGATGAGGCCCAGGTGAGGACCAGAGTTACCAGGTACACGTGAAGCCCCGGTGGGGATCAGAGGCAACAGATCCATGTTAGGCGGTCTTGGGGACCATGGTCAAGAAGTGTACTTGAGGCCCAAGTGTGGAACACAGTAAGCAGGTCCAGGTGAGTCCCCGGTGGTGACAAGAGTCACCACGTCCAGATGAGGCCCATGTGGGCACCAGGATCACCAGGTACAGGGGAGGCCCTTGAAAGAACCAGAGTCAACAGTTCGAGGTCAGGCGCAGGTGGCAACCAGGGTCATCAGGTCGAAGCCAAGCCAAAGTGGGGTTCAGAGTCAATAGGGCACGGTGAGACCCAGAGGGGGACCAGTGTAACCTGGTCCAGGTGAGGTCCAGTTGTGGAACACAGTCACCGTGTCCCAATTTTGCCCAGTTGATGACCTTGGTCAACAGTGCCAGGTGAGGCCCAGATGGGGACTGGAGTCCCCAAATCCAGGTGAAGCCCAGGAGGGAACCACAGTCACCAGATCCAGGGTAGTCTCAGGTGCAGACCAGAATCACCAGGTCCAGGTGAGGTGCAGGTGGCAACCACACTCACCAGGTCCAGGTCAGGCCCTGGTGGGGACCAGAGTCACGAGGTACATGAGAAGCTAGAAACACTGCAGCCACCAGGTGAACATGATGTCCATGCTGGAATGAGAATCACCAGGTACAGGTGAGGACCAGGTGGGGATCCGACTCACCATGTCAGGTGAGACCCAGGGGGGAACCAGTGTCACCATGTCCAGGTGTGGACAAGGTGAAGACCAGAGTTAATAGGTCTGGCTGTGTCACTATTAGTGAACAGTGTAAACATATCCTGATGCTACCCATGTGGGTACCAGAGACACCAGCTCCTGTTGTGGCCCAGGTGGGACCAGAGACACGAGGTCCAGGTGAGTTCCGGATGGGAACCACAGTCACCAGGTCAGGTGAGGCCATGCTTAGTATCAGAGTCACCAGTTACAGGTGAGGCCCAGGTGGAGCCAGAGTCACCTGGCACAGAAGAGGCCAAAGTCAGGACCAGAGTTACCAGGATCAGGTCAGTCCCAGTGTGGAATAGAGTAACCATGTCCCGTTGATGCCCAGGTAGAACCAGAGTTACCATGTCCAGATGAGGTGCAGGTGGGGAGCATATTCACTAGGTCCCGGTTAGGCCAAGTTGAGGACCAGAGTCACCAGGTCTAGTAGAGGCTTGGAGGGGTACCATATTCACCTGGTCTAGGTGACATCCAGATGGGGACCAGAGTCACCATGTCAGGCTGAGGCCCAGAGGGGATCCAGAGTCATCATGTCCAGGTGAGGCTCACGTGTAGAACAGAGTATCCAGATCATAATGGTCCACAGGAGAGGACCAGAGTCACCAGATCTGGGTGAGGCCCAGTTAGGATCAGAGTCACTAGTTCCAGGTGAGGGCGATAAGGAGTACACAGCAATCAGGTCCAGGTGGGAACAAAGTCACCTGGAATGGATGAGGCCCAATGGGGACCAGAATCACAATGTCCAGGTGATTCCCAGGTGATGACCAGAGTTACCAGTTCCGGGTGAGGACAAGGGAAGGACCAGATTCACCACGTCCACGTGAGGCCCACGTTGGGACCTGTGTCACCAGGCATGGGTGAGTCTCAGCTGACAACCCCACTCACGAGGTCCAAGTGAGGCCAACCTGCAGGCCATGCCGAGGAACCATGTCCTGATGATGCCCAGGTGGGGTCTAGAGTTATAAGGTCCAGGTAAGGCACACCTGCAGGCCATGCAGTGGAACCATGTCCCGGTAATGCCGAGGTAGGGATCAGAATCACCATGTCCAAATGAGGCCCAGAAGGAGCATATTCACTAGGTCTAGGTGAGGCCCAGTTGAGGACCAGAGTCACCAGATCTGGCTGAGGCCTAGAGGGGTACCAGAATCACCTGGTCCAGGTGACATCCAGAAGAGTCCAGAGTCACCAGATCAGGGTGAGGCCCAGAGAGGTTCCAGAGTCATCATGTCCAGGTGAGGCTGAGGTATGGAACAGAGTCACCAGGTACCAAAGATGCCCAGGTGAGGACCAGAGTCACCAGGTCTGGGTGAAGCGCAGATAGGATCAGAGTCACCAGTTCCAGGTGAGGGCAAGAAAGAGTCCACAGCAATCAGGTCCAGGGTCGGAACAAAGTCACCAGGACTGGGTGAGGCCCAGATGGGGACCAGATTCACCAGGTCCAGGTGAGTCCCAGGTGGTGACCAGAGTCTCCGGGTCTGGGAGAGGACCAGGTAAGTAACAGGTTCACCAGGTCCAAGTGAGGCCCACGTGAGGACCTGAGTCACCAGGTATGGGTGAGGCCCAGGTGGCATCCCCACTCACCAGGTCCAGGTGAGGCCAACCTGCAGGCCATAGTCACCAGATCCAGGTGAGGCCCTAGTGGGGACCGGAGTCACCAGGTAAATGTGAGTCTACAAGAACACCACAGTCACCAGGTCCAGGTGTGGTTCATGTGGGAACGAGAGTCACCAGGTCCAGGTGAGATCCAGGTGGGGACCACAGTCACCGGGTCCAGTTTGAGGCCTAGGTTGGGGGACCAGAGTCATCAGGACCAGTTGAGGCAAAAGTGTGGAGCAAAGCTATCATGTCTAGGTGAGGCCCAGGTGGGGAACAGAGTAACCATGTCCCGTTTATGCCAGGTGGGAAAAGAGTCACAAGGTACAGACGAGACCTAAGTGAGGAATAGATTCAACAGGTACTGTTGAGATCCAGTTGAGGACCAGTGTCCCCAACTCTGGGTTAGTCCCAGAGGGGGACCAGAGTCACCCGGGTCTGGTGATATCCAGATGGGGACCAGAGTCACCACGTCAGGGTGAGGCCCAGAGGGGGACAAGAGTCACTAGGTCCAGGTGAGGCCCCGATGTGGAACTGAGAAACCAGGTCCCATGATGCCCATATGAGGACCTGAGTCAACAGGTCCAGGTGAGGTCCCTGTGGGAACCCGTCACCTCGTCCAGGTGAGGCCCAGGTGGGACCACAGTCACCAGGTCCAGGTGAGGACGAAGTATATAAGAGAGTATCCATGTCCCAATGATGCCCAGGTAAGGACCAGAGTCAACAGGCCCAGGAGAGGCCCAAATATGGATCAGAGTCATTGTGATCCAGGTGAGTCCTGATGGAGACCACAGGAACCAGGTCCAGGGGAGCCCCATATGGGAACCAGAGCAACCAGATCCAGGTGATGTCCAGGTGGGACCACAGTTACAAGGACCAGGTGAGGCGCACGTGGCAACAGGATTCACCAAGTCCAGGTGAGGCCCAGTTGGCGACCAGTCACCATCCAGGTGCGGACCCGCTAAGGACCAGATTCACCAGGTCCAGGTGAAGCCCAAGTGGTGACCAGAGTCACCAGGTAAGGGTGAGGTTCAGAGGGGGAACCAGAGTAACCAGTTTAGTTTGAGGCCCAGAATGGGACCAGCCGTCCCTGGTCAAAGTGACGTCCAGGTGTGGAATAGAGTATCCAGGTCCCAATGATGCCTGGGTGAGGACCAGAGTCACTAAGGCCATGCAGACCCAGATGGGGAACAGAGTCACTAGGTCCTGGTGATGCATACAATAAGACCACAATCAGCAGTATCAGGTGAGCCCCTTGTGGGAACCAGAGCCACTCTTTTCAGCTGAGTCCCAGGTACAAGTTAGGTCCACGTGAGGACCAGATTCATCAGGTCGAATTGAGGAATAGCTAGGGACAAGAGTCACCAGGTCTGGGTGCGTAATAGGTGGGGCAAGATTCAGCAGTTCTGAGTTAGGTCAAAGTGGGCAAAGAGACACCAAGTCAAGGAGACGTCCAGATTGGGACCAGAGTCACCAGATCCAGGTGAAGTCCAGATGGGGACCAGAGTCTCCAGATCCAGGTGAAGCCCAGGTGGAGACCAGAGTCTCTAGGTCCAGATGAGGCCCAGGTGAGGACCAGAGTTACAAGGTACACGTGAGGCCCCGGTGGGTATCAGAGGCAACAGGTCCATGTGAGGCCGGCTGGGGGACCATGGTCAACAGGTCTACTTGAGGCCCAGGTGTGGAACACAGTAAGCAGGTCCAGGTGAGTCCCCAGTGGTGACAAGGGTCACCACGTCCAAGTGAGGGCCAGGTTCGGACCAGGATCACCAAGTACAGGGGAAGCCCTTGAAAGAACCAAAGTCAACAGTTAGAGGTCAGGCGCAGGTTTCAACCAGGGTCAGCAGGACTAAGTCAGGGGAAAGTGGGGTTCACAGTCACTAGGGCATGGTGAGACCCAGAGGGGCACCAGAGTCACGTGGTCCAGGTGAGGGCTAGTTGTGGAACAGAGTCACCGCGTCCCAATTTTGCCCAGTTGAGGACCATGGTCAACAGGGCAAGGTGAGGCCCAGATGGAGACCGGAGTCCCCAAATCCAGGTGAAGCCCAGGTGGGGACCACAGTCACCAGATCTAGGGTAGTCTCAGGTGCAGACCAGAATCACCAGGACCAAGTGAGGTGCAGGTGTCAACCACACTCACCAGGTCCCGGTGAGGCCCTGGTGGGGAGCAGAGTCACAAGGTAAATGACAAACTAAAAACACCGCAGCCGCCAGGTCCACATGTTGTCCATGTGGGATCGAGAATCAACAGTTATAGGTTAGGATCAGGTGGGTATCTGACTCACCATTTCCAGGTGAGACCTAGGTGGGAACGAGTGTCACCATGTCAAGGTTTGGCCAGGTGAAGATCAGAGTTATTAGGTCTGGCTGGGTCACGGTTAGTGAACAGTGTAAACATATCCTGATGCTACCCAGGTGGGTACCAGAGACACCAGGTCCTGGTGAGGCCCAGGTGGGACCAGAGACATGAGGTCCAGGTGAGGTCCCGATGGGAACCACAGTCACCAGGTCAGGAGAGGCCATGCTTTGGATCAGAGTCACCAGTTACAAGTGAGGCCCAGGTGGAGCCAGAGTCACCTGGTACAGAAGAGGTCAAAGTCAGGACCAGAGATACCAGGATCAGGTCAGTCCCAGTGGGGAACAGAGTAACCATGTCCCGAGGATGCCCTGGTAGACCCAGTGTCACCAGGTCCAGATGAGGCGCAGGTGGGGAGCATATTCAATAGGTCTCGGTGACACCCAGTTGAGGACCAGTGTCACCAGGTCTATTTGAGCCCTAGAGGGGTAAAAGATTCACCTGGTCTAGGTGACATCCAGATGGGCACCAGAGTCACCATGTCAGGGTGAGGCCCAGAGAGGTTCCCGAGTCATCATGTCCAGGTGAGCCTAAGGTGTGGAACACAGTCACCAGGTACCAATAATGCCCAGGTGAGGACCAGAGTCACCAGGTCTGGGAGACGCGCAGATAGGATTAGATTCACCAGTTCCTGGTGAGGCCAAGAAAGAGTCCACAGCAATCAGATCCAGGTGGGGAACAAAGTCACCAGGCCTGGGTGAGGCCCAGATGGGGACCAGATTCACCAGGTCCAGGTGAGGCCCAGGTGGTGACCAGAGTCCCCGAGTCTGGGAGAGGACCAGGTAAGGACCAGATTCACCAGGTCCAAGAGGCCCACGTGGGGACTGAGTCACCAGGTATGGGTGAGGCCCATGTGGCAACCCCACTCACCAGGTCCAGGTGAGGCCAACCTGCAGGCCAGAGTCACCAGATCCAGGTGAGGCCCTAATGGGGACCGGAGTCACCAGGTAAATGTGAGTCTACAAGATCACCACAGTCACCAGGTCCAGGTGTGGTTCATGTGGGAACGAGAGTCCCCAGGTCAAGGTGAGACCCAGTTTGGGACCACAGTCACCAGGGCCAGATTGAGGCCTAGGTGGGGGGACCCGATTCATCAGGATCAGTTGAGGCCAAAGTGTGGAGCAAAGTTATCATGTCCAGGTGAGGCCCAAGTAGGGAACAGAGTAACCATGTCCCATTGATGCCAGGTGGGAAAAGAGTCACAAGGTCCAGATGAGGCCTAAGTGAGGAGTAGATTCACCAGGTCCTGTTAACGCCCAGTTGAGGACCAGTGTCCCCAGTTCCGGGTGAGTCCCAGAGGGGGACCAGAGTCACCCGGTTCTGGTGACGTCCAGGTGGGGACCAGAGTCACCACGTCAGGGTGAGGCCCAGAGGGAGACGAGAATCACTAGGTCCAGGTGAGGCCCCGGTGTGGAACTGAGAAACCTGGTCCCATGATGCCCATATGAGGACCTGAGTCACCAGGTCCAGTTGAGGTCCCTGTGGGAACCAGTCACCTCGTCCAGGTGAGGCCCAGGTGGGACCAGAGTCACCAGGTCCAGGTGAGGCCCAAGTATATAAGAGAGTATCCAGCTCCCAATGATTTCCAGGTAAGGACCAGAGTCAACAGGTCCAGGAGACGCCCAAATATGTATCAGAGTCATTGTGTTACAGGTGAGGCCAGATGGAGACCACAGGAACCAGGTCCAGGAGAGCCCCATATGTTAACCAGAGACACCAGATCCAGGTGAGATCCAGGTGGGACCACAGTCACAAGGTCCAGGTGAGGCGCAGGTGGCAACAGGATTCACCAAGTCCAGGTGAGGCCCAGGTGGCGACCAGTCACCACATCCAGGTGCGGAGTTGCTAAGGACCAGATTCACCAGGCACAAGTGAAGCCCAAGGGGTGTCCCGAGTCACCAGGTCCAGGAGAGGTCCAGGTGGGTACCAGAGTCACCAGATACATGTGAAGTCCAGGTGGCGACCGGAGTCACCAGATCCAGGTGAAGCCCAGGTGGAGACCAGAGTCACTAGGTCCAGATGAGGCTCAGGTGAGGACCAGAGTTACCAAGTACACGTGAGGCCCCGGTGGGGATCAGAGGCAACAGGTCCATGTGAGGCCGGCTTTGGGACCATGGTCAACAGGTCTATTGAGGCCCAGGTGTGGAACACAGTAAGCAGGTCCATGTGAGTCCCCAGTGGTGACAAGAGTCACCACGTCCAGGTGAGGCCCGGTGTAGACCAGGATCACCAGTTACAGGGGAGGCCCTGAAAGAACCAGAGTCAACAGTTCGAGGTTAGGCGCAGCTTCCAACCAGGGTCAGCAGGTCGAAGTCAGGCCAAAGTGGGTTTCACAGTCACTAGGGCACGGTGAGACCCAGAGGGGAACCAGAGTCACGTGGTCCAGGTGAGGTCCAGTTGTGGAACACAGTCACCGCGTCCCGATTTTGCCCAGTTGAGGACCATGATCAACAGGGCCAGGTGAGATCCAGATGGGGAGACGAGTCCCCAAATCCAGGTGAAGCCCAGGTGGGGACCATAGTCACTAGATCCAGGGTAGTCTCAGGTGCAGACCAGAATCACCAGGTGCAGGTGAGGTGCAGGTGGCAACCACACACACCAGGTCCTGGTGAAGCCCTGGTGGGGATCAGAGTCACGAGTTACATGAGAAGCTAGAAACACTGCAGCCACCAGGTCCACATGATGTCCATGTGGGAACCAGAATCACCAGTTACAGGGGAGGACCAGGTGGGGATCCGACTCACCATGTCCAGGTGAGACCCAGGTGGGAACCAGTATCACCATGTCCACGTGTGGCCCAGGTGAAGGCCAGAGTTAATAGGTCCCGCTGGGTCACTGTTACTGAACAGTGTAACCTTATCCTGATGCTACCCAGGTGGGTACCGAGACACCAAGTCCTGGTGAGGCCCAGTTGGGACCAGAGACATGAGGTCCAGGTGAGGTCCCGATGGGAACCACAGTCACCAGGTCAGGTGAGGCCATGCTTAGGATCAGAGTCACCAGTTAGAGGTGAGGCCCAGGTGGAGCCAGAGTCACCTGGTACAGAAAATGACAAAGTCAGGAATAGTGTTACCAGGATCAGGTCACTCCCAGTGGGGAATAGAGTAATAATGTCCCGATGATGCCCACGTAGAACCAGAGTCACCATGTCCAGATGAGGCGCAGTTGGGGAGCATATTCACTAGGTCTCGGTGAGGCCCAGTTGAGGACTAGAGTCACCAGGTTTGGTTGAGGCCTAGAGGGGTACCAGATTCACCTGGTCTATGTGACATCCAGATGGGGACCAGAGTCTCCATGTCAGAGGGAGGCCCAGAGTGGATCCAGAGTCATCATGTCCAGGTGAGGCTCAGGTGTGGAACAGAGTATCCAGGTCGTATTGATCCACAGGTGAGGACCAGAGTCAGCAGATCTGGGTGAGGCCCAGTTAGGATCAGAGTCACCAGTTCCAGGTGAGACCAAGAAGGCGTCCAAAGGAATCAGGTCCAGGTGGGGAACAAAGTCACCAGGAATGAGTGAGGACCAGGTAAGGACCAGATTCACCAGGCCCAGGTGATTCCCAGGTGGGGACCTGTGTTACCAGGTAAGGGTGAGGCCCAGGTGACAACCCCACTCACCAGGTCCAGGTGAGGCCAACCTGCAGGCCATGCAGAGGAAACATGTCCCGATGATGCCCAGGTAGGGACGAGTGATACCACGTCGAGCTGAGGCCAACCTGCAGGCCATGCAGTGGAAACATATCCCGATGATGCCCAGGTAGGGACCAGAGTTACCAGGCCCAAATGAAGCCCAGATGGAGCATATTCACTAGGTCCAGGTGAGGCCCAGTTGAGGACCAGAGTCACCAGATCTGGTTGAGGCCTAGAGGGGTACCAGAATCACCTGGTACAGGTGACATCCAGATGGGTCCAGAGTCACCATGTCAGGGCGAGGCCCAGAGAGGTTCCAGAGTCATCATGTCCAGGTGAGGCTCAGGTATGGAACAGAGTCACCAAGTACCAAAGATGCATAGGTGAGGACCAGAGTCACCAGGTCTGGGTGACGCGCACATAGGATCAGAGTCACCAGTTCCAGGTGAGGCCAAGAAAGAGTCCACAGCAATCAGGTCCAGGTGCTGAACAAAGTCACCAGGACCGGGTGAGGCCCAGATGGGGACTGGATTGACCAGGTCCAGGTGAGGCCCAGGTGGTGACCAGAGTCCCCGGGTCTGAGAGAAGACCAGGTAAGTAACAGATTCACCACGTCCAAAGGGCCACGTGGAGACCTGAGTCACCAGGTATGGGTGAGGCCCAGGTGGCAACCCCACTCACCAGGACCAGGTGAGGCCAACCTGCAGGCCAGAGTCACCATATCCAGGTGAGGCTCTAGTGGGGACCGGAGTCACAGGTAAATGTGAGTCTACAAGAACACCACAGTCAACAGGGCCAGGTGTGTTTTAAGTGGGAACGAGAGTCACCAGGTCCAGGTGAGACCCAGGTGGGGACAACAGTCACCAGTTCCAGATTGAGGTCTAGGTTGGGGGACCAGATTCATCAGGACCAGTTGAGGCCAAAGTGTGGAGCAAAGTTATCATATCCAGGTGAGGCCCAGGTGGGGAACAGAGTAACCATGTCCCATTGATGACAGGTGGGAAAAGAGTCACAAGTTCCAGATGAGGCCTAAGAGGAGTAGATTCACCAGGTCCTGTTTAGGCTCAGTTGAGGACCAGTGTCCCCAGGACTGGGAGAGTTCCAGAGGGGGAGCAGAGTCACCCGGTTCTGGTGATATCCAGGGGTGAGCAGAGTCACCACGTCAGGGTGAGGCCCAGAGGGGACGAGAATCACTAGGTCCAGGTGAGGCCCCGATGTGGAACTGAGAAACCAGGTCGATAGATGCCCATATGTGGACCTGAGTCACCAGGTCCAGTTGAGGTCCCTGTGGGAACCAGTCACCTCGTCCAGGTGAGGCCCAGGTGGGACCACAGTCACCAGGTCCAGGTGAGGCCGAGGTATATAAGAGAGTATCCAGGTCCCAGTGATGCCCAGGTAAGGACCAGCGTCATCAGGTCCAGGAGAGGCCCAAATATGTATCAGAGTCATTGTGTTACAGGTGAGTCCAGATGGAGACAACACGGACCAGATTCAGGAGAGCCCCATATGGGAACCAGAGCAACCAGATCCAGGTGAGGTCCAGGTGGGACCACAGTCACAAGGTCCAGGGAAGGCGCAGGGGGCAACAGGATTCACCAAGTCCAGGTGAGACCCAGGTGGCGACCAGTCACCAGATCCAGGTGCGGACCAGCTAAGGACCAGATTCACCAGGCCTAATTGAAGCCCAAGGGGTGACCTGAGTCACCAGGAAAGGGTGAGTCCCAGAGGGGGAACCAGAGTAACCAGTATAGTTTGAGGCCCAAAATGGGACCAGAGGTCCCTGGTCAAAGTAGGCCCAGGTGTGGCATAGAGTATCCAGGTCCCAATGATGCCTGGTTGAGGACCAGAGTCACTGGGGCCATGCAGGCCCAGATGGGGAACAGAATCACTAGGTCCTGGTGAGGCATAGAATAAGACCACAGTCACCAGTATCAGGTGAGCCCCATGTGGGATCCAGAGCCACTCTATCCAGGTGAGTCCCAGGTCCATGTGAGGCCCACGTGAGGACCAGATTCATCAGGTCGAATTGAGGCATAGCTGGGGACAAGAGTCACCAGGTCTGGGTGCAGCCTAGGTGGGGCAAGATTCAGCTGTTCTGAGTTAGGTCAAAGTGGGGACGAGAGACACCAGGTCCAGGTGAGGCCAAACTGAGTACCAGAGTCACCAGATCCAGGTGAGGTCCATGTTGGAAAGAGAGTCACCATGTCCAGGAGAGGTCCAGAAGGGGACCAGAGTCACCAGATCAAGTTGAAGTCCAGGTGGGGAACAGAGTCACCAGATCCAGTTGAAGCCCAGGTGGGGACCAGAGTCACTAGGTCCAGATCAGGCCCAGGTGAGGACCAGAGTTACCTCGTACACGTGATTCCCCGGCGGGGATCAGAGGCAACAGGTCCATGTGAGGCCAGCTTGGGGACCATGATCAACAGGTCTACTTGAGGCCCCGGTGTGGAACACAGTAACCAGGTCCAGGTGAGTCCCGGTGGTGAGAAGAGTCACCACGTCCAGGTAAGGCGCAAGTGGGGATCAGGATCACCAGGTACAGTGGAGGCCCTTGAAAGTACCAGAGTCAACAGTTCGAGGTCAGGCGCAGGTGGCAACCAGGGTCAGCAGGTCCAAGTCAGGCCAAAGTGGGGTTCACAGGCACTAGGGCACGGTGAGACCCAGAGGGGGACCAGAGTCACCTGGTCCAGGTGAGGTCCAGTTGTGGAACACAGTCTCTGGGTCCCAATTTTGCCCAGTTGAGGACCTGGTTCAACAGGGCCAGGTGAGGCCCAGATGGGGACTGGAGTCCCCAAATCCAGGTGAAGCCCAGGTGGGGACCACAGTCACTAGCTCCAGGTTTGTCTCAGGTGCAGACCAGAATCACCAGGTCCAGGTGAGGTACAGGTGGCAACCACACTCAGCAGGTCCCGGTGAGGCCCTGGTGGGGACCAGAGTCACGAGGTACATGAGAAGCTAGAAACACTGCAGCCACCAGGTCCACATGATGTCCATGTGGGAACGAGAATCACCAGTTACAGGTGAGGCCCAGGTGGGTTTCGGACTCACCATGTCCAGGTGAGACCCAGGTGGGAACCAGTGTCACCATGTCCAGGAGTGCCCCAGGTGAAGACCAGAGTTGATAGGTCGGCTGGGTCAATGTTAGTGTACAGTGTAACCATATCCTGATGCTACCCAGGTGGGTACCAGAGACACCAGGTCCTGGTGAGGCCCAGGTGGGACCAGACACATGAGGTCCAGGTGAGGTCCCGATGGGAACCACAGTCACCAGGTCAGGTGAGGCCATGCTTAGGATCAGAGTCACCAGTTACAGGTCTGGCCGAGGTGGAGCCAGAGTCACTTGGTACAGAACAGGCCAAAGTCCGGACCAGAGTTACCAGGATCAGGTCAGTCCGAGAGGGGAATAGAGTAACCATGTCCCGATGATGCCCAGGTAGAACCAGAGTCACCAGGTCCAGATGGGGCGCAGGTGGGGAGCATGATCACTAGATCCCAGGAGGCCCAGTTGAGGACCAGAGTCACCAGATCTGGTTGAGGCCTAGAGGGGTACCAGAAACACCCGTCCAGGTGATATCCAGATGGGGACCAGAGTCACCATGTCAGGGTGAGGCCCAGAAAGGTTCCAGAGTCATCATGTCCAGGTGAGGCTCAGGTGTGGAACAGAGTCACCAGGTACCAATGATGCCCAGGTGAGGACCAGAGTCACCAGGTCTGGGTGACCCGCAGATAGGATCAGAGTCACCAGTTCCAGGTGAGGCCAAGAAAGAGTCCACAGCAATCAGGTCCAGGTGGGGTACAAATTCCCGAGGACTGGGTGAGGCCCAGATGGGGACCAGATTCACAAGGTCCATGTGATTCCCAGGTGGTGAACAGAGTTACGAGTTCCGGGTGAGGACCAGGAAGGACCAGATTCACCAGGTCCAAGTGAGGCCTACGTGGGGCCCTGTGTCACCAGGCATGTGTGAGGCCCAAATGACAACCCCTCTCACCAGGTCCAGGTGAGGCCAACCTGCAGGCCATGCAGAGGAAACATGTCCCGATGATGCCGAGGTAGGGACTAGAGTTCTCAGGTCCAGGTGAGGCCAACCTGCAGGCCATGCAGTGGAACATGTCTTGATGATGCCCAGTTAGGAACCAAATTTACCAGGTCCAGGTGAGGCCAACCTGCAGGCCATGCAATGGAACCATGTCCCGATGATGCCCAGGTAGGAACCAGATTTACCAGTTCCAGGTGAGGCCAACCTGCAGGCCATGCAATGGAACCATGTCCCGATGATGCGCAGGTACGGACCAGAGTCACCAGGTCCAAATGAGGCACAGATGGAGCATATTCACTAGGTCCAGGTGAGGCCCAGTTGAGGACCAGAGTCACCAGATCAGGTTGAGGCCTACAGGGGTACCAGAATCACCTGGTCCAGATGACATCCAGTTGGGGACCAGAGTCACCAGGTCAGGGTGAGACACAGAAAGGTTCCAGAGTCATCATGTCCAGGTAAGGCTCAGGTGTGGAACAGAGTCACCAGGTACCAATGATGCCCAGGTGTGGACCAGAGTCACCAGGTCAGGATGACACGCAGATAGTATCAGAGTCACCAGTTCCAGGTGAGGCCAAGAAAGAGTCCACAGCAATCAGGTCCCGGTGGGGAACAAAGTCACCAAGACTGGGTGAGGCCCAGATGAGGACCAGGTTGACCAGGTCCAGGTGAGGCCCAGGTGGTGACCAGAGTCCCCGGGTCTGGGAGAGGACCAGGTAAGGACCAGATTCACCAGGTCCAAGAGGTCCACGTGGGGACCTGAGTCACCAGGTATGGATGAGGCCCAGGTGGCAACCCCACTCACCAGGTCCAGGTGAGGCAAACCTGCAGGCCAAAGTCACCAGATCGACATGAGGCCGTAGCGGGGACCAGAGTCACCATGTAAATGTGAGTCTACCAGAACACCACTGTCACCAGGGCCAGGTGTGGTTCATGTGGGAACGAGAGTCACGAGGTCCAGGTGAGACCCAGGTGGGGACCACAGTCATCAGGTCCAGATTGAGGCCTAGGTGGGGGGACCAGAGTCCTCAGGACCAGTTGAGGCCAAAGTATGGAGCAAAGTTATCATGTCCAGGAGAGGCCCAGGTGGGGAAGAGAGTAAACATGTCCCATTGATGCCAGGTGGGAAAAGAGTCACAAGGTCCAGACGCGGCCTAAGTGAGGAGTAGATTCACCAGGTCCTGTTGAGGCCCAATTGAGCACCAGAGTCCCCAGCTCCGGGTGAGTCCCAGAGGGGGACCAGTGGCACCCGGATCTGGTGATATCCAGGTGGGGACCACAGTCACCATGTCAGGGTGACGCGCAGAGGGGGACGAGAATCACTAGGTCCAGGTGAGGCCCCGATGTGGAACTGAGAAACCAGGTCCCATGATGCCCATATGAGGACCTGAGTCACCAGGTCCATGTGAGGTCCTTGTGGGAACCAGTCACCTCGACCAGGTGAGGCACAGGTGGGACAACATTCACCAGGTCCAGGTGAGGCCCAGGTATATAAGAGAGTATCCACGTCCCAATAATGCCCAGGTAAGGACCTGAGTCAACAGGTCCAGGAAAGGCCCAAATATGGATCAGAGTCATTGTGTTCCATGTGAGGCAAGATGGAGACCACAGGAACCAAGTCAAGGAGAGCCCCATATGGGAACCAGAGCCAAGAGATCCAGGTGAGGTCCAGGTGGGACCACAGTCACAAGGTCCAGTTTAGGCACAGGTGGCAACAGGATTCAACAAGTTCAGGTGAGGCCCAGGTGGCTACCAGTCACCAGATCCAGGTGAGGACAAGCTAAAGACCAGATTCACCAGGCCCAAGTGAATCCCAAGGGGTGACCAGAGTCACCAGGTAAGGGTGAGGCCCAGAGGGGGAACCAGAGTAAGCAGTTTAGTTTGAGGCCCAGAATGGGATCAGAGGTCCCTTGGCAGTGTGAGGCCCAGGTGTGGAATAGAGTATCCAGGTCCCAATGATGCCTGGGTGAGGACCAGAGTCACAAGGGCCATGCAGGCCCAGATGGGGAACAGAATCACTAGGTCCTGGTGAGGCATAGAATAAGACCACAGTCACCAGTATCATGTGAGTCCCATGTGGGATCCAGAGCCACTCTATCCAGCTGAGTCCCAGGTCCATGTGAGGCCCACGTGAGGACCAGATTCATCAGGTCGAATTGAGGCATAGCTGGGGACAAGAGTCACCAGGTGTGGGTGCGGCCTAGGTGGGGCAAGATTCAGCAGTTCTGAGTTAGGTCAAAGTGGGGACGAGAGACACCAGGTCCAGGTGAGGCCAAACTGAGGACCAGAGTCACCATATCCAGTTGAGCTCCATGTTGGAAAGAGAGTCACCAGGTCCAGGAGAGGTCCAGCTGGGGACCAGAGTCACCAGATTCAGGTGAAGCCCAGGTTGGGACCAGTCAGTAGGTCCAGATGAAGCCTAGGTGAGGGCCAGAGTTACCAGGTACACGTGAGGCCCCGGTGGGGTAGGAGGCAACAGGTCCATGTGAGGCGGGCTTGGGGACCATGGTCAACAGGTCTAGATTAGGCCCAGGTGTGGAACACAGTAACCAGGTCCAGGTGAGCCCCGGTGGTGACAAGAGTCACCACGTCCAGGTGAGGCCCAAGTGGGGACCATGATCACCAGGTACAGGGGAGGCCCTTGAAAGAACCAGAGTCAACTGTTCGAGGTCAGTCGCAGGTGGCAACTGGGGTCAGCAGGTCCATGTCAGGCCAAAGTGGGGTTGACAGTCACTAGGGCACGTTGAGACCCAGAGGGGGACCAGAGTCACCTGGTCCAAGTGAGGTCCAGTTGTGGAACACTGTCTCTGTGTCCCAATTTTGCCCAGTTGAGGACCATGTTCAACAGGGCCAGGTGAGGCCCAGATGGGGACTGGAGTCCCCAAATCCAGGTGAAGCCAAGGTGGGGACCACAGTCACCAGCTCCAGGTTTGTCTCAGGTGCAGACCAGAATCACCAGGTCCAGGTGAGGTGAAGGTGGCAACCACACTCTCCAGGTCCCGGTGAGGCCCTGGTGGGGACCAGAGTCACGAGGTACATGAGAAGCTAGAAACACTGCAGCCACCATGTCCACATGATGTCCATGTGGGGACGAGAATCACCAGTTACAGGTGAGGCCCAGGTGGGGATCCGACTCACCATGTCCAGGTGAGATCCAGTTTGGAACCAGTGTCACCATGTCCAGGTGTGGCCCAGGTGAAGACCAGAGTTGATAGGTCCGGCTGGGTCACTGTTAGTGTACAATATAACCATATGCTGATGCTACCCAGGTGGGTACCAGAGACACCAGGACCTGTTGAGCCCCAGGTGGGACCAGACACATGAGGGAAAGAGAGTCACCAGGTCCAGGAGAGGTCCAGGTGGGTACCAGAGTCACCAGATCCAGGTGAAGTCCAGGTGGAGACCAGAGTCACCAGATCCAAGTGAAGCCCAGGTGGGGTCCAGAGTCACTAGGTCCAGATGAGTCCCAGGTGAGGACCAGTGTTACCAGGTACACGTGAGGCCACGGTGGGGATCAGAGGCAACAGGTCCATGTGAGGCAGGCTTGGGGACCATGGTCAACAGGTCTACTTGAGGCCCATGTGTGGAACACAGTAACCAGGTCCAGGTGAGTCCCCGGTGGTGACAAGAGTCACCACGTCCAGGTGAGACCCAGGTGGGGACCAGGATCAGCAGGTACAGGGGAGGCCCTTGAAAGAACCAGAGTCAACAGTTCGAGGTCAGGCACAGTTGGCAACCAAGGTCAGCAGGTCCAAGTCAGGCAAAAGTGGGGTTCAGAGTAATTAGGGCACGGTGAGACCCGGAGGGGGACCAGAGTCACATGGTCCAGGTGAGGTCCAGTTGTGGAACAAAGTCACCGGGTCCCAATTTTGCCCAGTTGAGGACCATGGTCAACAGGGCCATGTGGGGCCCATATGGGGACCGGAGTCCCCAAATCCAGGTGAAGCCCAGGTGGGGACCACAGTCACCAGATCCAGGGTAGTCTCAGGTGCAGACCAGAATCACCAGGTCCAGGTGAGGTGCAGGTGGCAACCACACTCACCAGGTCCCGGTGAGGCTCTGGTGGGACCAGAGTCACGAGGTACATGAGAAGCTAGAAACACTGCAGTCACCAGGTCCACATGATGTCCATGTGGGAACGAGAATCACCATATACAGGTGAGGACAAGTGGGGATCCGACTCACCATGTCCAGGTGAGACCTAGGTGGGAACCAGTGTCACCATGTCCAGGTGTGGCCCAGGGGAAGACCAGAGTTAATAGGTCCGGCTGGGTCACTGTTAGTGAACAGTGTAACCATATCCTGATGCTACTCAGGTGGGTACCAGATACAAGGTCCTGGTGAGGATTAGGTGGGACCAGAGACAAGAGGTCCAGGTGAGGTACAGATGGAAACCACATTCACCAGGTCACGTGAGGCCATGCTTAGGATCAGAGTCACCAGTTACAGGTGAGGCCCAGGTGGAGCCATAGTCACCATGTGCAGATGAGGCGAAGTTGGGGAGCATATTCACTATGTCCCGTTGAGGCCCAGTAGAGGACCAGAGTCACCAGGTCTAGTTGAGGCCTAGAGGGGTACCAGATTCACCTGGTCTAGGTGCCGTCCAGATGGGGACCACATTCACCATGTCAGAGAGAGGACCAGAGGGGATCCAGAGTCATCATGTCCAGGTGAGTCTCAGGTGTGGAACAGAGTATCCAGGTCATAATGATCCACAGGTGAGGACCAGAGTCAACAGATCTGGGTGAGGCCGAGTTAGGATCAGAGTCAACTGTTCCAGGTGAGGCTAAGAAGGAGTCCACAGCAATCAGGGCCAGGTGGGGAAAAAAGTCACCAGGACTGGGTGAGGCCCAGATGGGGACACAGATTCACCAGGTCCAGGTGATCCCCAGGTGGTGAGCAGAATTACCAGATACACCAGGTCCAAGTGAGGCCCACGTAGGGGCCTGTGTCACCAGGTATGGGGGAGACCCAAGAGGGAACCCCACTCACCAGTTCCAGGTGAGGCCTACCTGCAGGCCATGCAAAGCAACCGGGTCCCGATAATGCCAAGGTAAGGACCAGAGTTACCAGGTCCAGGTGAGGCCAACCTGCAGGCCATGCAGTAGAAATAGGTCCCCATGATGCCCTGGTAGGGACCAGAGTAACCAGGTCCAAATGAGGCCCAGATGGAGCATATTCATTGGTCCAGGTGAGGCCCAGTTGCGGACCAGAGTCACCAGATCTGGTTGAGGCCTAGAGGAGTACCAGATTCACCTGGTCTAGGTGCCGTCCAGATGGGGACCACATTCACCATGTCAGAGAGAGGACCAGAGGGGATCCAGAGTCATCATGTCCAGGTGAGTCTCAGGTGTGGAACAGAGTATCCAGGTCATAATGATCCACAGGTGAGGACCAGAGTCAACAGATCTGGGTGAGGCCGAGTTAGGATCAGAGTCAACAGTTCCAGGTGAGGCTAAGAAGGAGTCCACAGCAATCAGGGTCAGGTGGGGAAAAAAGTCACCAGGACTGGGTGAGGCCCAGATGGGGACACAGATTCACCAGGTCCAGGTGATCCCCAGGTGGTGAGCAGAATTACCAGATACACCAGGTCCAAGTGAGGCCCACGTAGGGGCCTGTGTCACCAGGTATGGGGGAGGCCCAAGAGGCAACCCCACTCACCAGTTCCAGGTGAGGCCTACCTGCAGGCCATGCAAAGCAACCGGGTCCCGATAATGCCAAGGTAAGGAACAGAGTTACCAGGTCCAGGTGAGGCCAACCTGCAGGCCATGCAGTAGAAATAGGTCCCCATGATGCCCTGGTAGGGATCAGAGTAACCAGGTCCAAATGAGGCCAAGATGGAGCATATTCACTAGGACCAACCGAGGCCCAGTTGAGGACAAGAGAAACCAGATCTGGTTGAGGCCTAGAGGGGTACCAGAATCCCCTGGTCCAGGTGACATCCAGATGGGGACCAGAGTCACCAGGACAGGGTGAGGCCCAGAGTGGTTCCAGAGTCATCATGTCCAGGTGAGGCTCAGGTGTGGAACAGAGTCACCAGGTACCAATGATGCCCAGGTGAGGACCAGAGTCACCAGGCCTGAGTCACGCGCAGAGAGGATAAGAGTTACCAGTTCCAGGTGAGGCCAAGAAACAGTCCAAAGCAATCAGGTCCAGTTGTGGAACAAAGTCACCAAGACTGGGTGAGGCCAAGATGAGGAAGAGATTCACCAGGTCAGGTGAGGCCCAAGTGGTGACCAGAGTCCCTGGGTCTGGGAGAGGACCATGTAAGGACCAGATTCACCAGGTCCAAGAGGACCACGTGTGTTCCTGAGTCACCAGGTATGGGTGAACCTCAGGTGGCAACCCCACTCACCATGTAAAGGGGAGGCCAACCGACGGGCCACAGTCAGCAGAACCAGGTGAGGCCCTAGTGGGGACCGGTGTCACCAGGTAAATGTGAGTCTACAAGAACAACACAGTCACCAGGTCCAGGTGTGCTTCATGTGGGAACGAGAGTCACCAGATCCAGGTGAGACCCAGGTGGGGACCACAGTCACCAGGTCCAGATTGAGGCCTAGGTGGGGGGACCAGAGTCATCAGGACCAGTTGAGGCCAAAGTGTGGATAAAAGTTATCATGTTGATGTGAGGCTAAGGTGGGGAACAGAGTAACCATGTCCCATTGATGCCAAATGGGAAAAGAGTCACAAAGTCCAGAAGAGGCCTAAGTGAGGAGTAGATTCACCAGGTCCTTTTGAGGACCAGATGAGGACCAGTGTCCCCAGCTCCGGGTGAGTCCCAGAGGGGGACCAGAGGCACCCGGTTCTGGTGATATCCAGGTGGGGACCAGAGTCACCACGTCAGGTGAGGCCCACAGGGGGACAAGAATCACTAGGTCCAGGTGAGGCCCCGATGTGGAACTGAGAAACCAGGTCCCATGATGCCCATATGAGGACCTGAGTCAGAGGTCCAGGTGAGGTCCCTGTGGGAACCAGTCACCTCGTCCAGGTGAGGTCCAGGTGGGACCACAGTCACAAGGTCCAGGTGAGGCGCAGGTGGCAACAGGATTCACCAAGTCCAGGTGAGGCCCAGGTGGCGACCAGTCACCACATCCAGGTGCGGAGTTGCTAAGGACCAGATTCTCCAGGCCCAAGTGAAGCCCAACGGGTGACCAGAGTCACCAGGTCAGGGTGAGAGCCAGAGGGGGAACCAGAGTAACCAGTTTAGTTTGAGGCCCAGAATGGGACCAGAGTTCCCTGGTCAAAGTGAGGCCCAGGTGTGGAATAGAGTATCCAGGTCCCAGTGACGCCTGGGTGAGGACCAGAGTCACTAGGGCCATGCAGGCCCAGATGGGGAACAGAATCACTAGGTCCTATTGAGGCATAGAATAAGACCACATTCAGCAGTAACAGGTGAGCCCCTTGTGGGAACCAGAGCCACTCTATCCAGTTGAGTCCCAGGACCATGTGAGGCCCACGTGAGGACCAGATTCATCAGGTCGTATTCAGGCATAGCTGGGGACAAGGGTCACCAGGTCTGGGTGCGGCCTAGGTTGAGCAAGATTCAGCAATTCTGAGTTAGGTCCAAGTGGGGACGAGAGACACCAGGTCCAGGTGAGTCCAAACTGAGGACCAGAGTCACCAGATCCAGGTGAAGTCCATGTTGGAAAGAGAGTCACGAGGTCCAGGAGAGGTCCAGGTGGAGTCCAGAGTCACCAGATCCAGGTAAATTCCAGGTGGGGACCAGAGTCACCAGATCCATATGAAGCCCAGATGGGGACCAAGTCACTAGGTCCAGATCTGGCCCAGGTGAGGACCAGAGTTACCAGGTACACGTGAGGACCCGGTGGGGATCAGAGTCAACAGGTCCATGTGAGGCCGGCTTGGGAACCATGGTCAACAGGTCTACTTGAGGCCCAGGTGTGGAACACAGTAAGCAGGTCCAGGTGACTACCCATTGGTGACAGGAGTCACCACGTCCAGGACCACAGTCACTAGAACCAGGTGAAGTCCAGGTGGTGACCAGAGTCCCCGGGTCTGGGAGAGGACCAGCTAAGGACCAGATTCAACAGGTCCAAATGAGGCCCACGTGGGGACCTGAGTCACCAGCTATGTGTGAGGCCTAGGTGGCAACCCCACTCCCCAGGTCCAGGTGAGGCCAACCTGCAGGCCAGAGTCACCAGATGCAGGTGAGGTCCAGGTGGGGACCAGAGTCACCAGATCCAGGTGAAGCACAAGTGGGGACCAAAATCAATAGGTCAAGATGAGGCCCAGGTGAGGACCAGAGTTACTAGGTACACGTGAGGCCCCGGTGGGGATCAGAAGCAACAGGTCCATGTGAGGCCGGCTTGGGGACCATGGTCAACTGGTCTACTTGAGGCCCAGGTGTGGAACACAGTAAGGAGGTCCAGGAAGTCCCCGGGGGTGACAAGAGTCACCACGTCCAGGTGAGGCCCACGTGGGGACCAGGATCACCAGGTACACGGGAGGCCATTGAAAGAACCAGAGTCAACACTTCGAGGTCAGGAGCAGGTGGTAACCAGGGTCAGCAGGTCCAAGTCAGGCCAAAGTGGGGTTCACAGTCACTAGGGCACGGTGAGACCCAGAGGGGGACCAGAGTCACCTGGTTCTGGTGAGGTTCAGTTGTGGAACACAGTCACCGGGTCCCAATTTTGCCCAGTTGAGGACCATGGTAAACAGGGGCAGGTGAGGCCCAGATGGGGACCGGAGTCTCCAAATCCAGTTGAAGCCCAGGTGGGGAACACAGACACCAGATCCGGGGTAGTCTCAGGTGCAGATCAGAATCACCAGGTCCAGGTGAGGTGCAGGTGGAAACCACACTCACCAGGTCCTGGTGAGGCCCTGGTGGGGACCAGAGAGACGAGGTACACGATAAGCTAGAAACACTGCAGCCACCAGGTCCACATGATGTCCACGTGGGAACGAGAATCACCAGTTACAGTTGAGGACCAGGTGGCGATCCCACTCCCCATGTCCAGGTGAGACACAGGTGGAAACAAGTGTCACCATGTCCAGGTGTGGCCCAGTTGAAGACCAGAGTTAATAGTTCCCGCTGGGTTACTGTTAGTTAACAGAGTACCATATCCTGATGCTAACCAGGTGGGTACCAGAGACACCAGGTCCTGGTGAGGGCCAAGTGGGACCAGAGTCACCAGATCTGGTTGAGGCCTAGAGGGGTACCAGAATCACCTGGTCCAGGTGACATCCAGATGGGGACCAGAGTCACCAGGTCAGGGGGAGGCCCAGAGAGGATCCCCAGTCATCATGTCCAGGTGAGGCTAAGGTGTGGAACAGAGTCACCAGGTACCTATGATGCCAAGGAGAGGACCAGAGTCACCAGATATGGGTGATGCGAAGGTAGGATCGGAGTCACCAGATCTAGGTGAGGCAAAGAAAGTGTCCACAGCAATCAGGTCCAGGTGGGTAACAAAGTCCCCAGGACTGGGTGAGGCTCAGATGGGGACCAGATTCACCAGGTCCAGGTGAGGCCCAGGTGGTGACCAGAGTTCCCGGGTCTGGGGGAGGACGAGGTAAGGACCAGATTTACCAGGTCCAAGAGGCCCACGGTGGGACCTGAGTCACCAGGTATGGGTGAGGCCCAGGTGGCCATCCCACTCACAAGGTCCAGGAGAGGCCAACCTGCATGCCAGAGTCACCAGATCCAGGTGACGCCCTAGTGGGGACCGGAGTCACCAGGTAAATGTGAGTCTACAAGAACACCACAGTCACCAGGTCCTGGTGTGGTTCATGTGTGAACGAGAGTCACCAGGTCCAGGTGAGACCCAGGTGGGGACCACAGTCACCAGGTCCAGATTGAGGCCTAGGTGGAGGGACCAGATTCATCAGGAGCAGTTGAGGCCAAAGTGTTGAGCAAAGTTATCATGTCCAGTTGAGACCTAGGTGGGGAACAGAGTAACCATGTCCCATTGATGCCAGTTGGGAAAAGAGTCACAAGGTCCGAGAGAGAGTCCACAGCAAACAGGTCCAGGTGGGGAACAAAGTCACCAGGACTGGGTGAGGCTCAGATGGGGACCAGAGTCACCAGATCCAGGTGAAGCCCAGGTGGGGAGCAGAGTCACTAGGTCCAGATGAGGCCCAGGTGAGGACCAGAGTTACATGGTACACGTGAGACCCCGATTGGGATCAGAGGCAACAGGTCCATGTGAGGCCGGCTTGGGGACATGGTCAACAGGTGTACTTGAGGCCCAGGTGTGGAACACAGTAACCAGGTCCTGGTGAGTCCACGGTGGTGAGAAGAGTCACCACATCCAGGTGAGCTCCAGGTGGGGACCAGGATCACCAGGTAAAAGGGAGGCCCTTGAAAGAACGAGAGACAACAGTTCGAGTTCAGGCGCAGGTGGCAACCAGGGTCAGCAGGTCCAAGTCAGGCCAAAGTGAGGTTCACAGTCACTAGGGCACGGTGAGACCCAGACGGGGACCAGAGTCATCTGGTCCAGGTGAGGTCCAGTTGTGGAACACCGTCACCGGGTCCCAATTTTGCCCAGTTGAGGACCATGGTCAACAGGGCCAGGTGAGGCCAAGATGGGGACCGGAGACCCCAAATCCTGGCGAAGCCCAGGTGGGGACCACAGTCACCAGATCCAGGGTAGTCTCAGGTGCAGACCAGAATCACCAGGTCCAGGTGAGGTGCAGGTGGCAACCACACTCACCAGGAACCTGTGGGGCCTGGTGAGGACCAGAGTCACGAGGTACATGCAAACCTAGAAACACTGCAGCCAGCAGGTCCACATGATGTCCATGTGGGAATGAGAATCACCAGTTACAGGTGAGGACCAGGTGGTGATCCGACTCACCATGTCCAGGTGAGACCCAGGTGGGAGCCAGTCTAACCATGACCAGGTGTGGCCAAGGTGAAGACTAGAGTTAATAGGTCCGGCTGGGTCACTGTTAGTGAACAGTGTAACGATATCCTGATGCTACACAGGTGGGTACCAGAGACACCAGGTCCTGGTGACCCCGAGATGGGACCAGAGAACTAAGGTCCAGTTGAGGTCCCGATGGGAACCACAGTCACCATGTCAGGTGAGGCCATGCTTAGAATCAGAGTCACCAGTTACAGGTGAGGCCCAGGTGGAGCCAGAGTCACCTGGTATAGAAGAGGCCAAAGTCAGGACCAAAGTTACAAGGATCAGGGCAGTCCCATTGGGGAATAGAGTAACCAAGTCCCAATGATTCCCAGGAAGAAACAGATTCGCCAGGTCCAGATGAGGGGCAGTTGGGGAGCATAATCACTAGGTCCCGGTGAGGCCCAGTTTAGGACCAAAGTCACAAGGTCAAGTTGAGGCCTAGAGGCGTACCAGATTCCCCTGGTCTAGGTGACATCCACATGAGGACCAGAGTCACCACGTCAGGGTGAGGCCCAGAGTGGATCCAGAGTCATCATGTCCAGGTGAGGCTCAGGTGTGGAAGAGAGTATCCAGGTCATAATGATCCACAGGTGAGGACCAGAGTCACCAGATCTGGGTGAGGCCCAGTAAGGATCAGAGCCAGCAGTTCCAGGTGAGGCCAAGTAGGAGTCCACAGCAATCAGGTCCAGGTGGGGAGCAAAATAACCAAGCCTGGGTGAGGCCCAGATGGGGACCAGATTCACCAGACCCAGGTGATTCCCAGGTGGTGACCAGAGTTAGCAGTTCCGGGTGAGGACCAGGTAAGGACCAGATTCACCAGGTCCAAGTGAGGCCCACGTGGGGCCTTTGTCACCAGGTATGAGTGAGGCCCAGGTGGCAAGCACACTCACCAGGTCCAGGTGAGGCCAACCTGCAGGCAATGCAGAGAAAGCGTGTCCCGATGATGCCCAGGTAGGGACCAGAGTTACCAGGTCCAGGTGAGGTCAACCTGCAGGCCATGCAGTGGAACCATGTCCCGATGATGCCCAGGTAGGGACCAGAGTCACCAGGTCCACATGAGGCCCAGATGGAGCATATTCACTAGGTCCAGGTGAGGCTCAGTTGAGGACCAGAGTCACCAGATCTGGTTGAGACCTAGAGGTGTACAAGAATCACCAGGCCCAGGTGACATCCAGATGGGGACCAGGGTCATGAGGTCAGGGTGAGGCCGAGAGAGGTTCCAGTGTCATCATGTCCAGGTGAGGCTCAGGTGTGGATCAGAGTCTCCAGGTACCAATGATGCCCAGGTGAGGACCAGAGTCACCAGGTCTGGGTGACGCTCAGATAGGATCAGAGTCACCAGTTCCAGGTGAGGCCAATTATTAGTCCACAGCAATCAGGTCCAGGTGGGAAACAAAGTCACCAGGACTGGGTGAGGCCCAGATGGGGACCAGATTCAACAGGTCCAGGTGATTCCCAGGTGGTGACAAGGGTTACCAGTTCTGGGTGAGGACCAGGTAAGGACCAGATTCACCAGGTCCACGTGAGGCCCACGTGGGACCTGTGTCACCAGTTATGGGGAGACCCAGGTGGCAACCTCACTCACCAGGTCCAGGGGAGGCCAACCTGAAGGCCATGCAGAGGAACCGTGTCCCGATGATGGCCATGTAGGGACCAGAGTTACGAGGTCCAGGTGAGGCCAACCTGCATGAAATGCAGTGGAACCATGTCCCGATGATGCCCAGGTAGGGACCAGAGTCACCAGGTCCAAATGAGGCCCAGATGGAG
This sequence comes from Canis lupus familiaris, assembly GCF_011100685.1. Taxonomy (NCBI): domain Eukaryota; kingdom Metazoa; phylum Chordata; class Mammalia; order Carnivora; family Canidae; genus Canis; species Canis lupus. Next base: position 56,316 of record NW_023330524.1, read on the forward strand.
CATATTCACTACGTCCAGGTGAGGCCGAGTTGAGGACCAGGGTCACCAGATCTGGTTGAGGCCTAGAGGGGTACCAGAATCCCCTGGTCCAGGTGACATCCTGATGGGGACGAGAGTCACCAGGTCAGGGTGAGGCCCAGAGAGGTTCCAGAGTCATTAAGTCCAGGTGAGGGTCAGCCTGTGGAACAGAGTCACCAGGTACCAATGATGCCCAGGTGAGGACCAGAGTCACCAGATCTGGGTGATGCGCAGATAGATTAGAGTCACCAGTTCCAGGTGAAGCCAAGAAAGTGTCCACAGCAATCACGTCCAGGTGGTGAACAAAGTCACCATGACTCGTTGAGGCCCAGAGGGGACCAGATTCACCAGGTCCAGGTGAGGTCAAGGTGGTGACCAGAGTCCCCGGGTCTGGCAGAGGACCAGGTAAGGACCAGATTCACCAGGTCCAAGTGAGGCCCACGTGAGGACCTGAGTCACCAGGTATGGGTGAGGCCCACATGGCAACCCCACTCACCAGGTCTAGGTGAGTCCAACCTGCAGGCCAGTGTCACCAGATCCAGGTGAGGCCCTAGTGGGGATCGGAGTCACCAGGTAAATGTGAGTCTACAAGAACACCACAAGGACCAGGTCCAGGTGTAGTTCATGTGGGAACGAGAGTCACCAGGTCCAGGTGAGCCCCAGGGAGGGACCACAGTCACTGGGTCCAGATTGAGGCCTAGGTGGGGGGACCAGAGTCATCAGGACCAGTTGAGAGGCCAAAGTGTGGAGCAAAGTTATCATGTCTAGGTGAGGCCCAGGTGGGAACAGAAGTAACCATGTCCCGTTGATGCCGAGGTAGGACAAGAGTCACAAGGTTCAGACGAGACAGTAAGTGAGGAGTAATTCAACGGTACTGTTGGAGATCAGTTGAGACCAGTGTCCCAGCTCTGGGTTAGTCCCAGAGGGGGAACAGAGTCACCCGGTTCTGCTGATATCCAGAGGAACGCAGAGTTACTAGGTACACTGAGGCCCCGGTGGGGATCAGAAGCAACAGTCCATGTGAGGCCGGCTTGGGGACCATGGTCAACTGGTCTACTTGAGGCCCAGGTGTGGAACACAGTAAGGTTCCAGGAAGTCCCCGGGGGTGACAAGAGTCACCACGTCCGTGAGGCCCACGTGGGGACCAGGATCACCAGGTACACGGAGGCCATTGAAGAACCGAGTCAACACTTCGAGGTCAGGAGCAGGTGGTAACCAGGGTCACAGGTCCAAGTCGGCCAAAGTGGGGTTCACAGTCACTAGGGCACGTGAGACCCAGAGGGGACCAGAGTCACCTGGTTCTGGTGAGGTTCAGTTGGAACCCAGTCACCGGGTCCCAATTTTGCCCAGTTGAGGACCATGGTAAACAGGGGCAGGTGAGGCCCAGATGGGGACCGGAGTCTCCAAATCCAGTTGAAGCCCAGGTGGGGAACACAGACACCAGATCGGGGTATTCTCAGGTGCAGATCAGAATCACCAGGTCCAGGTGAGGTGCAGGTGGAAACCACACTCACCAGGTCCTGGTGAGGCCCTGGTGGGGACCAGAGAGACGAGGTACACGATAAGCTAGAAACACTGCAGCCACCAGGTCCCACATGATGTCCACGTGGGAACGAAATCCCCAGTTACAGTTGAGGACCAGGTGGCGATCCCACCCCCATTGTCCAGGTGAGACACAGGTGAACAAGTGTCACCATGTCCAGGTGTGGCCCAGTTGAAGACCAGAGTTAATAGTTCCCGCTGGGTTACTGTTAGTTAACAGTACCATATCCTGTTGCTAACCAGTGGGTACCAGAGACACCAGGTCCTGGTGAGGGCCAAGTGGGACCAGAGTCACCAGATCTGGTTGAGGCCTAGAGGGGACCATAATCACCTGGTCCAGGTGACATCCAGATGGGGACCAGAGTCACCAGGCCAGGGGGAGGCCCAGAGAGGATCCCCAGTCATCATTCCAGGTGAGGCTAAGGTGTGGAACAGAGTCACCAGGTACCTATGATGCCAAGGAGAGGACCAAGTCCACAGATATGGGTGATGCGAAGGTAGGATCGGAGTCCCCAGATCTAGGTGAGGCAAAAGAAAGTGTCCACAGCAATCAGGCCAGGTGGGTAACAAAGTCCCCAGGACTGGGTGAGGCTCAGATGGGGACCAGATTCACCAGGTCCAGGTGAGGCCCAGGTGGTGACCAGAGTTCCCGGGTCTGGGGGAGGACGAGGTAAGACCAGATTTACCAGGTCCAAGAGGCCCACGGTGGGACCTGAGTCACCAGTATGGGTGAGGCCCGGTGGCCATCCCACTCACAAGGTCCAGGAGAGGCCAACCTGCATGCCAGAGTCACCAGATCCAGGTGACGCCCTATGTGGACCGGAGTCACCAGGTAAATGTGAGTCTACAAGAACACCACTTCACCAGGTCCTGGTGTGGTTCATGTGTGAACGAGAGTCACCAGGTCCAGGTGAGACCAGGTGGGGACCACAGTCACCAGGTCCAGATTGAGGCCTAGGTGAGGGACCAGATTCATCAGGAGCAGTTGAGGCCAAAGTGTTGAGCAAAGTTATCATGTCCAGTTGAGACCTAGGTGGGGAACAGAGTAACCATGTCCCATTGATGCCAGTTGGGAAAAGAGTCACCAAGTCCGAGAGAGAGTCCACAGCAAACAGGTCCAGTGGGGACCAAAGTCACCAGGACTGGGTGAGGCTCAGATGGGACCAGAGTCACCAGATCCAGGTGAAGCCCAGGTGGGGAGCAGAGTCACTAGGTCCAGATGAGGCCCAGGTGAGGACCAGAGTTACATGGTACACGTGACCCCCCGATTGGGATCAGAGGCAACAGGTCCATGTGAGCCGGCTTGGGGACATGGTCAACAGGTGTGAGAGCCCAGGTGTGGAACACAGTAACCAGGTCTGGAGTCCCGGTGGTGAGAAAGTCACCACATCCAGGTGAGCTCCAGGTGGGGACCAGGACACCAGGTAAAAGGGAGGCCCTTGAAAGAACGAGAGACAACAGTTCGAGTTCAGGCGCAGGTGGCAACCAGGGTCGCAGTCCAAGTCAGGCCAAAGTGAGGTTCACAGTCACTAGGGCACGGTGAGACCCAGACGGGGACCAAGTCATCTGGTCCAGGTGAGGTCCGTTGTGGAACACCGTCACCGGGTCCCAATTTTGCCCAGTTGAGGACCATGGTCAACAGGGCCAGGTGAGGCCAAGATGGACCGGAGACCCCAAATCCTGGCGAAGCCCAGGTGGGGACCACAGTCACCAGATCCAGGGTAGTCTCAGGTGCAGACCAGAATCACCAGGTCCAGGTGAGGTGCAGGTGGCAACCACACTCACCAGGAACCTGTGGGGCCTGGTGAGGACCAGAGTCACGAGGTACATGCAAACCTAGAAACACTGCAGCCAGCAGGTCCACATGATGTCCATGTGGGAATGAAATCACCAGTTACAGGTGAGGACCAGTGGTGATCCGACTCACCATGTCCAGGTGAGACCCAGGTGGGAGCCAGTCTAACCATGACCAGGTTGTGGCCAAGGTGAAGACTAGAGTTATAGGTCCGGCTGGGTCACGTTTAGTGAACAGTGTAACGATATCCTGATGCTACACAGGTGGGTACCAGAGACACCAGGTCCTGGTGACCCCGAATGGGACCAGAGACTAAGGTCCAGTTGAGGTCCCGATGGGAACCACAGTCACCATGTCAGGTGAGGCCATGCTTAGAATCAGAGTCACCAGTTACAGGTGAGGCCCAGTGGAGCCAGAGTCACCTGGTAGTTACCAGGTCCAGGTGAGGCCAACCTGCAGGCCATGCAGTAGAAATAGGTCCCCATGATGCCCTGGTAGGGATCAGAGTAACCAGGTCCAAATGAGGCCAAGATGGAGCATATTCACTAGGACCACCGAGGCCCAGTTGAGGACAAGAGAAACCAGATCTGGTTGAGGCCTAGAGGGGTACCAGAATCCCCTGGTCCAGGTGACATCCAGATGGGGACCAGAGTCACCAGGACAGGGTGAGGCCCAGAGTGGTTCCAGAGTCATCATGTCCAGGTGAGGCTCAGGTGTGGAACAGATCACCAGGTACCAATGATGCCCAGGTGAGACCAGAGTCACCAGCCTGAGTCACGCGCAGAGAGGAAAGAGTTACCAGTTCCAGGTGAGGCCAAGAAACAGTCCAAAGCAATCAGGTCCAGTTGTGGAACAAAGTCACCAAGACTGGGTGAGGCCAGATGAGGAAGAGATTCACCAGGTCAGGTGAGGCCCAAGTGGTGACCAGAGTCCCTGGGTCTGGGAGAGGACCATGTAAGGACCAGATTCACCAGGTCCAAGAGGACCCACGTGTGTTCCTGAGTCACCAGGTATGGGTGAACCTCAGGTGGCAACCCCACTCACCATGTAAAGGGGAGGCCAACCGAGGGCCACAGTCAGCAGAACCAGGTGAGGCCCTAGTGGGGACCGGTGTCACCAGGTAAATGTGAGTCTACAAGAACAACACAGTCACCAGGTCCAGGTGTGCTTCATGTGGGAACGAGAGTCACCAGATCCAGGTGAGACCCAGGTGGGGACCACAGTCACCAGGTCCAGATTGAGGCCTAGGTGGGGGACCAGAGTCATCAGGACCAGTGAGGCCAAAGTGTGGATAAAAGTTATCATGTTGATGTGAGGCTAAGGTGGGGAACAGAGTAACCATGTCCCATTGATGCCAAATGGGAAAAGAGTCACAAAGTCCAGAAGAGGCCTAAGTGAGGAGTAGATTCACCAGGTCCTTTTGAGGACCAGATGAGGACCAGTGTCCCCAGCTCCGGGTGAGTCCCAGAGGGGGACCAGAGGCACCCGGTTCTGGTGATATCCAGGTGGGGACCAGAGTCACCACGTCAGGTGAGGCCCACAGGGGGACAAGAATCACTAGGTCCAGGTGAGGCCCCCGATGTGGAACTGAGAAACCAGGTCCCATGATGCCCATATGAGGACCTGAGTCAGAAGGTCCAGGTGAGGTCCCTGTGGGAACCAGTCACCTCGTCCAGGTGAGGTCCAGGTGGGACCACAGTCACAAGGTCCAGGTGAGGCGCAGGTGGCAACAGGATTCACCAAGTCCAGGTGAGGCCCAGGTGGGACCAGTCACCACCTCCAGGTGCGGGTTGCTAAGGACCAGATTCTCCAGGCCCAAGTGAAGCCCAACGGGTGACCAGAGTCACCAGGTCAGGGTGAGAGCCAGAGGGGGAACCAGAGTAACCAGTTTAGTTTGAGGCCCAGAATGGGACCAGAGTTCCTGGTCAAAGTGAGGCCCAGGTTGGAATAGAGTATCCAGTCCCAGTGACGCCTGGGTGAGGACCAGAGTCACTAGGCCATGCAGGCCCAGATGGGGAACAGAATCACAGGTCCTATTGGGCATAGAATAAGACCACATTCAGCAGTAACAGGTGAGCCCCTTGTGGGAACCAGAGCCACTCTATCCAGTTGAGTAGTCCCAGGACCAGGTGAGGCCCACGTGAGGACAGATTCATCAGGTCGTATTCAGGCATAGCTGGGGACAAGGGTCACCAGGTCTGGGTGCGGCCTAGGTTGAGCAGATTCAGCAATTCTGAGTTAGGTCCAAGTGGGGACGAGAGACACCAGGCCAGGTGAGTCCAAATGAGGACCAGAGTCACCAGATCCAGGTGAAGTCCATGTTGGAAGAGAGTCACGAGGTCCAGAGAGGTCCAGGTGGAGTCCAGAGTCACCAGATCCAGGTAAATTCCAGGTGGGGACCAGAGTCACCAGATCCATATGAAGCCCAGATGGGGACCAAGTCACTAGGTCCAGATCTGGCCCAGGTGAGGACCAGAGTTACCAGGTACACGTGAGGACCCGTGGGGATCAGAGTCAACAGGTCCATGTGAGGCCGGCTTGGGAACCATGGTCAACAGGTCTACTTGAGGCCCAGGTGTGGAACACAGTAAGCAGGTCCAGGTGACTACCATTGGTGACAGGAGTCACCACGTCCAGGACCAACAGCACTAGAACCAGGTGAAGTCCAGGTGGTGACCAGAGCCCCGGGTCTGGGAGAGGACCAGCTAAGGACCAGATTCAACAGGTCCAAATGAGGCCCACGTGGGACCTGAGTCACCAGCTAGGTGAGGCCATAGGTCAACCCACCCCCAGGTCCAGGTGAGGCCAACCTGCAGGCCAGATCACCAGATGCAGGTGAGTCGAGGTGGGGACCAGAGTCACCAGATCCGGTGAAGCACAAGTGGGGACCAAAATCAATAGGTCAAGATGAGGCCCAGGTGAGGACCAGAGTTACTAGGTACACGTGAGGCCCCGGTGGGGATCAGAAGCAACAGGTCCATGTGAGGCCGGCTTGGGGACCATGGTCAACTGGTCTACTTGAGGCCCAGGTGTGGAACACAGTAAGGACAGGAAGTCCCCGGGGTGACAAGAGTCACCACGTCCAGGTGAGGCCCACGTGGGGACCAGGATCACCAGGTAAACACGGGAGCCATTGAAAGAACCAGAGTCAACACTTCGAGGTCAGGAGTCAGGTGGTAACCAGGGTCAGCAGGTCCAAGTCAGGCCAAGTGGGGTTCACAGTCACCTAGGGCACGGTGAGACCCAGAAGGGGGACCAGAGTCAACCTGGTTCTGGTGAGGTTCAGGTTGTGGAACACAGTCACCGGGTCCCAATTTTGCCCAGTTGAGGACCATGTAAACAGGGGCAGGTGAGGCCCAGATGGGGACCGGAGTCTCCAAATCCAGTTGAAGCCCAGGTGGGGAACACAGACACCAGATCCGGGGTAGTCTTCAGGTGCAGATCAGAATCACCAGGTCCAGGTGAGGTGCAGGTGGAAACCACACTCACCAGGTCCTGGTGAGGCCCTGTGGGGACCAGAGAGACGAGGTACACGATAAGCTAGAAACAACTGCAGCCACCAGGTCCACATGATGTCCCGTGGGAACGAGAATCACCAGTTACAGTTGAGGACCAGGTGGCGATCCCACTCCCCCATGTCCAGGTGAGACACAGGTGGAAACAAGTGTCACCATGTCCAGGTGTGGCCCAGTTGAAGACCAGAGTTAATAGTTCCCGCTGGGTTACTGTTAGTTAACAGAGTACCATATCCTGATGCTAACCAGGTGGGTACCAGAGACACCAGGTCCTGGTGAGGGCCAAGTGGGACCAGAGGTCACCAGATCTGGTTGAGGGCCTAGAGGGGTACCAGAATCCACCTGGTCCAGGTGACATCCAGATGGGGACCAGAGTCACCAGGTCAGGGGGAGGCCCAGAGAGGATCCCCAGTCATCATGTCCAGGTGAGGCTAAGGTTGGAACAGAGTCACCAGGTACCTATGATGCCAAGGAGAGGACCAGAGTCACCAGATATGGGTGATATGCGAAGGTATGATCGGAGTCACCAGATCTAGGTGAGGCAAGAAAGTGTCACAGCAATCAGGTCCAGGTGGGTACAAAGTCCCCAGGACTGGGTGAGGCTCAGAGGGACCAGATTCACCAGGTCCAGGTTGAGGCCAGGTGGTGACCAGAGTTCCCGGGTCTGGGGGAGGACGAGGTAAGGACCAGATTTTACCAGGTCCAAGAGGCCCACGGTGGGACCTGAGTCACCAGGTATGGGTGAGGCCCAGGTGGCCATCCCACTCACAAGGTCCAGGAGAGGCCAACCTGCATGCCAGAGTCACCAGATCCAGGTGACGCCCTAGTGGGGACCGGAGAGTCACCAGGTAAATGTGAGTCTACAAGAACACCACAGTCACCAGGTCCTGGTGTTGGTTCATGTGTGACGAGAGTCACCAGGTCCAGGTGAGACCCAGGTGGGGACCACAGTCACCAGGTCCAGATTGAGGCCTAGGTGGAGGGACCAGATTCATCAGGAGCAGTTGAGGGCCAAGTGTTGAGCAAAGTTATCATGTCCAGTTGAGACCTAGGTGGGGAACAGAGTAACCATGTCCCATTGATGCCAGTTGGGAAAAGAGTCACAAGGTCCGAGAGAGAGTCCACAGCAAACAGGTCCAGGTGGGGAACAAAGTCACCAGGACTGGGTGAGGCTCAGATGGGGACCAGAGTCACCAGATCCAGGTGAAGCCCAGGTGGGGAGCAGAGTCACTAGGTCCAGATGAGGCCCAGGTGAGGACCAGAGTTACATGGTACACGTGAGACCCCGATTGGGATCAGAGGCAACAGGTCCATGTGAGGGCCGGCTTGGGGACATGGTCAACAGGTGTACTTGAGGCCCAGGTGTGGAACACAGTAACCAGGTCCTGGTGAGTCCACGGTGGTGAGAAGAGTCACCACATCCAGGTGAGCTCCAGGTGGGGACCAGGATCACCAGGTAAAAGGGAGGCCCTTGAAAGAACGAGAGACAACAGTTCGAGTTCAGGCGCAGGTGGCAACCAGGGTCAGCAGGTCCAAGTCAGGCCAAAGTGAGGTTCACAGTCACTAGGGCACGGTGAGACCCGACGGGGACCAGAGTCATCTGGTCCAGGTGAGGTCCAGTTGTGGAACACCGTCACCGGGTCCCAATTTTGCCCAGTTGAGGACCATGGTCAACAGGGCCAGGTGAGGCCAAGATGGGGACCGGAGACCCCAAATCCTGGCGAAGCCCAGGTGGGGGACCACAGTCACCAGATCCAGGGTAGTCTCAGGTGCAGACCAGAATCACCAGGTCCAGGTGAGGTGCAGGTGGCAACCACACTCACCAGGAACCTGTGGGGCCTGGTGAGGACCAGAGTCACGAGGTACATGCAAACCTAGAAACACTGCAGCCAGCAGGTCCACATGATGTCCATGTGGGAATGAGAATCACCAGTTACAGGTGAGGACCAGGTGGTGATCCGACTCACCATGTCCAGGTGAGACCCAGGTGGGAGCCAGTCTAACCATGACCAGGTGTGGCCAAGGTGAAGACTAGAGTTAATAGGTCCGGCTGGGTCACTGTTAGTGAACAGTGTAACGATATCCTGATGCTACACAGGTGGGTACCAGAGACACCAGGTCCTGGTGACCCCGAGATGGGACCAGAGAACTAAGGTCCAGTTGAGGTCCCGATGGGAACCACAGTCACCATGTCAGGTGAGGCCATGCTTAGAATCAGAGTCACCAGTTACAGGTGAGGCCCAGGTGGAGCCAGAGTCACCTGGTATAGAAGAGGCCAAAGTCAGGACCAAAGTTACAAGGATCAGGGCAGTCCCAGTGGGGAATAGAGTAACCAAGTCCCAATGATTCCCAGGAAGAAACAGATTCGCCAGGTCCAGATGAGGGGCAGTTGGGGAGCATAATCACTAGGTCCCGGTGAGGCCCAGTTTAGGACCAAAGTCACAAGGTCAAGTTGAGGCCTAGAGGCGTACCAGATTCCCCTGGTCTAGGTGACATCCACATGAGGACCAGAGTCACCACGTCAGGGTGAGGCCCAGAGTGGATCCAGAGTCATCATGTCCAGGTGAGGCTCAGGTGTGGAAGAGAGTATCCAGGTCATAATGATCCACAGGTGAGGACCAGAGTCACCAGATCTGGGTGAGGCCCAGTAAGGATCAGAGCCAGCAGTTCCAGGTGAGGCCAAGTAGGAGTCCACAGCAATCAGGTCCAGGTGGGGAGCAAAATAACCAAGCCTGGGTGAGGCCCAGATGGGGACCAGATTCACCAGACCCAGGTGATTCCCAGGTGGTGACCAGAGTTAGCAGTTCCGGGTGAGGACCAGGTAAGGACCAGATTCACCAGGTCCAAGTGAGGCCCACGTGGGGCCTTTGTCACCAGGTATGAGTGAGGCCCAGGTGGCAAGCACACTCACCAGGTCCAGGTGAGGCCAACCTGCAGGCAATGCAGAGAAAGCGTGTCCCGATGATGCCCAGGTAGGGACCAGAGTTACCAGGTCCAGGTGAGGTCAACCTGCAGGCCATGCAGTGGAACCATGTCCCGATGATGCCCAGGTAGGGACCAGAGTCACCAGGTCCACATGAGGCCCAGATGGAGCATATTCACTAGGTCCAGGTGAGGCTCAGTTGAGGACCAGAGTCACCAGATCTGGTTGAGACCTAGAGGTGTACAAGAATCACCAGGCCCAGGTGACATCCAGATGGGGACCAGGGTCATGAGGTCAGGGTGAGGCCGAGAGAGGTTCCAGTGTCATCATGTCCAGGTGAGGCTCAGGTGTGGATCAGAGTCTCCAGGTACCAATGATGCCCAGGTGAGGACCAGAGTCACCAGGTCTGGGTGACGCTCAGATAGGATCAGAGTCACCAGTTCCAGGTGAGGCCAATTATTAGTCCACAGCAATCAGGTCCAGGTGGGAAACAAAGTCACCAGGACTGGGTGAGGCCCAGATGGGGACCAGATTCAACAGGTCCAGGTGATTCCCAGGTGGTGACAAGGGTTACCAGTTCTGGGTGAGGACCAGGTAAGGACCAGATTCACCAGGTCCACGTGAGGCCCACGTGGGACCTGTGTCACCAGTTATGGGGAGACCCAGGTGGCAACCTCACTCACCAGGTCCAGGGGAGGCCAACCTGAAGGCCATGCAGAGGAACCGTGTCCCGATGATGGCCATGTAGGGACCAGAGTTACGAGGTCCAGGTGAGGCCAACCTGCATGAAATGCAGTGGAACCATGTCCCGATGATGCCCAGGTAGGGACCAGAGTCACCAGGTCCAAATGAGGCCCAGATGGAGCATATTCACTACGTCCAGGTGAGGCCGAGTTGAGGACCAGGGTCACCAGATCTGGTTGAGGCCTAGAGGGGGTACCAGAATCCCCTGGTCCAGGTGACATCCTGATGGGGACGAGAGTCACCAGGTCAGGGTGAGGCCCAGAGAGGTTCCAGAGTCATTAAGTCCAGGTGAGGGTCAGCCTGTGGAACAGAGTCACCAGGTACCAATGATGCCCAGGTGAGGACCAGAGTCACCAGATCTGGGTGATGCGCAGATAGATTAGAGTCACCAGTTCCAGGTGAAGCCAAGAAAGTGTCCACAGCAATCACGTCCAGGTGGTGAACAAAGTCACCATGACTCGTTGAGGCCCAGAGGGGACCAGATTCACCAGGTCCAGGTGAGGTCAAGGGTGGTGACCAGAGTCCCCGGGTCTGGCAGAGGACCAGGTAAGGACCAGATTCACCAGGTCCAAGTGAGGCCCACGTGAGGACCTGAGTCACCAGGTATGGGTGAGGCCCACATGGCAACCCCACTCACCAGGTCTAGGTGAGTCCAACCTGCAGGCCAGTGTCACCAGATCCAGGTGAGGCCCTAGTGGGGATCGGAGTCACCAGGTAAATGTGAGTCTACAAGAACACCACAAGGACCAGGTCCAGGTGTAGTTCATGTGGGAACGAGAGTCACCAGGTCCAGGTGAGCCCCAGGGAGGGACCACAGTCACTGGGTCCAGATTGAGGCCTAGGTGGGGGACCAGAGTCATCAGGACCAGTTGAGGCCAAAGTGTGGAGCAAAGTTATCATGTCCTAGGTGAGGCCCAGGTGGGGAACAGAGTAACCATGTCCGTTGATGCCAGGTAGGAAAAGAGTCACAAGGTTCAGACGAGACATAAGTGAGGAGTAGATTCAACAGGTACTGTTGAGATCCAGTTGAGGACCAGTGTCCCCAGCTCTGGGTTAGTCCCAGAGGGGGAACAGAGTCACCCGGTTCTGCTGATATCCAGATGGGGACCAGAGTCTCCATGTCATGGTGAGGCCCAGAGTGGATCCAGAGTCATCATGTCCAGGTGAGGCTCAGGTGTGGAACAGAGTATCCAGGTCATAATGGTTCACAGGTGAGGACCAGAGTCACCAGATCTGGGTGAGGCCCAGCTACGATCAGAGTCACCACTTCCAGGTGAGGCCAAGAAGGTGTCCACAGCAATCAGGTCCAGGTGGGGAACAAAACCACCAGGACTGGGTGAGGACCAGGTAAGGACCAGATTCACCAGGTCCAAGTGAGTCCCACGTGGGCACCTGGGTCACCAGGTATGGGTGAGGCCCAAGTGGCATCCCCACTCACCAGGTCCAGGTGAGGCCACCCTGCAGGCAATGCAGAGGAAGAGTGTCTCGATGATGCCCAGGTAGAACCACAGTTACTAGGTCCAGGTGCGGCCAACCTAAAGGCCATGCAGTGGAACCAAGTCCCGATGATGCCAGGTAGGGAAGAGAGTCACCAGGTCCAAATGAGGCCCAGATGGAGTATATTCAATAGGTCCACGTGAGGCCCAGTTGAGGACCAGAGTCACCAGATCCAGGTGAAGCCAAGGTGGGGACCAGATCACTAGGTCCAGATGAGGCCCAAGTGAGGACCAGTGTTACCAGGTACACGTGATGCCCCGGTGGGAATCAGAGAAAACAGGTCCATATGAGGCCGGCTTCGGTACCATGGTCAACAGGTCTACTTGAGGCCAAGGTGTGGAACACAGTAACCAGGTCCAGGTGAGTCCCCGGTGGTGACAAGGGGCACCACGTCCAGGTGAGTCCCAGGGGGGACCAGGATCACCAGGTACAGGGGAATCCCTTAAATGAACCAGAGTCAACAGTTCGAGGTCAGGCGCAGGTGTCAACCAGGGTCAGGAGGTCCAAGTCAGGCCAAAGTGGGGTTCACAGTCACTAGGGCACGTTGAGACCCAGAGGGGGACCAGAGTCACCTGGTCCAGGTGAGGTCCAGGGGTGGAACACAGTCACCGGGTCCCAATTTTGCCAGTTGAAGACCATGGTTGACAGGGCAAGGTGAGGCCCAGATTGGGGATCCTCAATCTGGATCAGAGTCACCAGTTCCAGTTGAGGCTAAGAAGGAGTCCACAGCAATCAGGTCCAGATTGACGCCTAGGTCGGGGGACCAGAGTCATCAGGACCAGTTGAGGCCAAAGTGTGGAGCAAAGTTATCATGTCCAGGTGAGGCCCATGTGGGGAACAGAGTAACCATGTCCCATTGATGCCAGGTGGGTAAAGACTCACAAGGTCCAGACGAGGCCTAAGTGAGGAGTAGATTAACCATGTCCTCTTTAGGCCCAGTTGAGGACCAGAGTCCCCAGCTCCGGGTGAGTCCCAGAGGGGGACCAGAGTCACCCGGTTCTGGTGATACCCAGGTGGGGACCAGAGTCAGCACGTCAGGGTGAGACCCAGAGTCGGACGAGAATCACTAGGTCCACTTGAGGCCCCGATGTGGAACTGAGAAACCAGGTCCCATGATGCCCATATGAGGACCTGAGTCACCAGGTCCAGGTGAGGTCCCTGTGGGAACCAGTCACCTCGTCCTGGTGAGGCCCAGGTGGGACCACAGTCAACAGGTCCAGGTGAGGCCCAGGTATATAAGAGAGTATCCAGGTCCCAGTGATGCCCAGGTAAGGACCAGAGTCCACAGGTCCAGGAGAGGCCCAAATATGGATCAGAGTCATTGTGTTACAGGTGAGGCCAGATGGAGACCACAGGAACCAGGTCCAGGAGAGCCCCATATGGGAACCAGACCCACCAGAACCAGGTGAGGTCCAGGTGGGACCACAGTCACAAGGTCCAGGTGAGGCGCAGGTGGCAACAGGATTTACCAAGTCCAGGTGAGGCCGAGGTGGCGACCAGTCACCAGATCCAGGTGCAGACCAGCTAAGGAGCAGATTCACCAGGCCAAAGTGAAGCTCAATGGGTGACCAGAGTCACCAGGTAAGGGTGAGGCCCAGAGGGGAACCAGAGTAACCAGTTGAGTTTGGGGCCCAGATTGGGACCAGAGGTCCCTGGTCAAAGTGAGGCCCAGATGTGGAATAGAGTATCCAGGTCGCAATGATGCCTGGTTGAGCACCAGAGTCACTCGCGCCATGCAGGCCCAGATGGGGAACAGAATCACTAGGTCCTGGTGAGGCATAGAATAAGACCACAGTCAGCAATAACAGGTGAGCCCATTGTGGGTACCAGAGCCACTCTATCCAGCTGAGTCCCAGGTCCATGTGAGAGCCACGTGAGGAGCAGATTCATCAGGTCTAATTGAGGCATAGCTAGGGACAAGAGTCACCAGGTCTGGGTGCGGCCTAGGTGGGGCAAGATTCAGCAGTTCTGAGTGAGGTCAAGTGGGGATGAGAGACACCAGGTCCAGGTGAGGCCAAACGGAGGACCAGAGTCAACAGATCCAGGTGAGGTCCATGTTGGAAAGAGAGTCACCAGGTACAAGAGAGGTCCAGGTGGGGACCAGAGTCACCCGATCCAGGTGTACCCCTGGTGGGGACCAGACTCACTACGTCCAGATGAGACCCAGGTGAGGACCAGAGTTACCAGGTACAAGTGAGGCCCCGGTGGGGATCAGAGGCAACAGGTCCATGTGAGGCCAGCTTGGGGACTATGGTCAACAGGTCTACTTGAGGCCCAGGTGTGGAACACCGTAAACAGGTCCAGGTGAGTCTCTGGTTGTGACAAGTGTCACCACGTCCAGGTGAGGCCCAGTTGGGGACCAGGTTCACCAGGTCCAGGGGAGGCCATTGAAAGAACCAGAGTGAACAGTTCGAGGTCAGGTGCAGGTTTCCACCAGGGTCATTAGATCCAAGTCAGGCCAAAGGGGGTTCACAGTCACTAGGGCACGGTGAGACCCATAGGGGGACCAGAGTCACATGGTCCAGGTGAGGTCCAGTTGTGGAACACAGTCACCAGGTCCCAATTTTACCCAGTTGAGGACCATGGTCAACAAGGCCAGGTGAGACACAGATGGGGATCGGAGTCCCCAAATACAGGTGAAGCCAAGGTGGGGACCACTGTCACCAGATCCAGGGTAGTCTCAGGTGCAGACCAGAATCACCAGGTACAGGTGAGGTGCAGGTGGCAACCACACTCACCAGGTCCCGGTGAGGCCCCGGTGGGGACCAGAGTCACGAGGGTACATGAGAAACTAGAAACACTGCAGCCACCAGGTGAACATGATATCCATGCTGGAATGCGAATCACCAGTTACAGGTGAGGACCAGGTGGGGATCCGACTCACCATGTCCAGGTGAGACCCAGGTTGGAACCAGTGTCACCATGTCCAGGTGTGGCCCAGGTGAAGACCGGAGTTAATAAGTCTGGCTGGGTCACTATTAGTGAACAGTGTAACCATATCCTGATGCTACCCAGGTGGGTACCGGAGATACCATGTCCTGGTGTGGCCCAGGTGGGACCAGAGAAACGAGGTCCATGTGAGGTCCCGATGGGAACTACAGTCACCAGGTCTGGTGAGGCCATACTTAGGATCAGAGTCACCAGTTACAGTTGAGGCCCCAGTGGAGCCAGAGTCACCTGGTACAGAAGAGGCCAAAGTCAGGACCAGAGTTACCAGGATCAGGTATCCCTGTGTGGAATAGAGTAACCATGTCCCGATGATGCCCAGGTAGAACCAGAGTTACCAGGTCCAGATGAGGTGCAGGTGGGGAGCATATTCACTAGGTCCCGGTTAGGCCAATTTGAGGACCAGAGTCACCAGGTCTAGTTGAGGGCTAGAGGGGTACCAGATTCACCTGGTCTAGGTGACATCCAGATGGGGACCAGAGTCACCATGTCAGTCTGAGGCCCATAGGGGATCCAGAGTCATCAAATCCAGGTGAGGCTCACGTGTGGAGCAGAGTATCCAGGTCATAATGGTCCACAGGTGAGGACCAGAGTCACCAGATCTGGGTGGGGCCTAGTTAGGATCAGAGTCACCAGTTCCAGGTGAGGCCAAGAAAGAGTCCACAGGAATCAGGTCCAGGTGGGGAACAATGTCACCAGGACTGGATGACTCCCAGATGGGGACCAGAAACACCAGGCCCAGGTGATTCCCAGGTGGTTACCAGAGTTACGAGTTCCGGGTGAGAACAAGGTAAGGACCAGATTCCCCAGGTCCAAGTGAGGCCCACGTGGGGACCTGTGTCACCAGGTATGGGTGAGGCACAGGTGACAACCCCACTCACCAGGTCCAGGTGATGCCAACCTGCAGGCCATGCAGAGGAACCATGTCCCCTTGATGCCCAGGTAGGGACAAGAGTTACGAGTTCCAGGTGATGCCAACCTGCAGGCCATGTGTGGAACCATGTCCTGATGATGCCCAGGTAGGGACCAGAGTCACCAGGTCCAAATGAGGCCCAGATGGAGCATATTCACTAGGTCCAGGTGAGGCCGATTTGAGGACCAGAGTCACCAGATCTGGTTGAGGCCTAGAGGGGTACCAGAATCCCCTGGTCCAGGTGACATGCAGATGGGGACGAGAGTCACCAGGTCAGGGTGAGGCCCAGAGAGGTTCCAGAGTCATTAAGTCCAGGTGAGGCTCAGCTGTGGAACAGAGTCACCAGGTACCAATGATGCCCAGGTGAGGACCAGAGTCACCTGATCTGCGTGATGCGCAGATAGATTAGAGTCACCAGTTCCAGGTGAGGCCAAGAAAGTGTCCACAGCAATCAGGTCCAGGTGGTGAACAAAGTCACCATGACTCGCTGAGGCCCAGATGGGCACCAGATTCACCAGGTCCAGGTGAGGTCGAGGTGGTGACCAGAGTCCCCGGGTCTGGCAAAGGACCAGGTAAGGACCAGATTCACCAGGTCCAAGTGAGGCCCACGTGAGGACCTGATTCACCAGGTATGGGTGAGGCCCAGGTGGCAACCCCACTCACCAGGTCCAGGTGAGGCCAACCTGCAGGCCAGAGTCACCAGATCCAGGTGAGGCCCTAGTGGGGACCGGAGTCACCAGGTAAATGTGAGTCTACAAGATCAACACAGTCACCAGGTCCAGGTGTGGTTCATGTGGGAACGAGAATCACCAGGTCCAGGTGAGATCCAGGTGGGGACCACAGTCACCGGGTCCAGATTGAGGCCTAGGTTGGGGGACCAAGTCATCAGGACCAGTTGAGGCAAAAGTGTGGAGCAAAGTTATCATGTCTAGGTGAGGCCCAGGTGGGGAACAGAGTAACCATGTCCCGTTGATGCCAGGTGGGATAAGAGTCACAAGGTTCAGACGGGACCTAAGTGAGGAATAGATTCAACAGGTACTCTTGAGATCCAGTTGAGGACCAGTGTCCCCAGCTCTGGGTTAGTCCCAGAGGGGGACCAGAGTCACCTGGTTCTGGTGATATCCAGATGGGGACCAGAGTCACCACGTCAGGTTGAGGCCCAGAGAGGGACAAGAGTCACTAGGTCCAGGTGAGGACCCGATGTGGAACTGAGAAACCAGGTCCCATGATGCCCATATGAGGACCTGAGTCAACAGGTCCAGGTGAGGTCCCTGTGGGAACGAGTCACCTCGTCCCGGTGAGGCCCAGGTGGGACCACAGTCACCAGGTCCAGGTGAGGCCCAAGTATATAAGAGAGTATCCATGTCCCAATGATGCCCAGGTAAGGACCAGAGTCAACAGGCCCAGGAGAGGCCCAAATATGGATCAGAGTCATTGTGATCCAGGTGAGGCCAGATGGAGACCACAGGAACCAGGTCCAGGGGAGCCCCATATGGGAACCAGAGCAACCAGATCCAGGTGATGGTCAGGTGGGACCACAGTTACAAGGACCAGGTGAGGCGCAGGTGGCAACAGGATTCACTAAGTCCAGGTGAGGCCCAGTTGGCGACCAGTCACCATCCAGGTGCGGAACTGCTAAGGACCAGATTCACCAGGTCCAGGTGAAGCCCAAATGGTGACCAGAGTCACCAGGTAAGGGTGAGGTTCAGAGGGGGAACCAGAGTAACCAGTTTAGTTTGAGGCCCAGAATGGGACCAGCGGTCCCTGGTCAAAGTGAGGTCCAGGTGTGGAATAGAGTATCCAGGTCCCAATGATGCCTGGGTGAGGACCAGAGTCACTAAGGCCATGCAGACCCAGATGGGGAACAGAATCACTAGGTCCTGGTGAGGCATAGAATAAGACCACAGTCAGCAGTATCAGGTGAGCCCCTTGTGGGAACCAGAGCCACTCTTTCCAGCTGAGTCCCAGCTCCATGTGAGGTCCACGTGAGGACCAGATTCATCAGGTCGAATTGAGGAATAGCTAGGGACAAGAGTCACCAGGTCTGGGTGCGTAATAAGTGGGGCAAGATTCAGCAGTTCTGAGTTAGGTCAAAGTGGGCAAGAGAGACACCAAGTCAAGGAGAGGTCCAGATTGGGACCAGAGTCACCAGATCCAGGTGAAGTCCAGATGGGGACCAGAGTCTCCAGATCCAGGTGAAGCCCAGGTGGAGACCAGAGTCTCTAGGTCCAGATGAGGCCCAGGTGAGGACCAGAGTTACAAGGTACACGTGAGGCCCCGGTGGGTATCAGAGGCAACAGGTCCATGTGAGGCCGGCTTGGGGACCATGGTCAACAGGTCTACTTGAGGCCCAGGTGTGGAACACAGTAAGCAGGTCCAGGTGAGTCCCAAGTGGTGACAAGGGTCACCACGTCCAGGTGAGGGCCAGGTTCGGACCAGGATCACCAAGTACAGGGGAAGCCCTTGAAAGAACCAAAGTCAACAGTTAGAGGTCAGGCGCAGGTTTCAACCAGGGTCAGCAGGTCTAAGTCAGGGGAAAGTGGGGTTCACAGTCAGTAGGGCATGGTGAGACCCAGAGGGGCACCAGAGTCACGTGGTCCAGGTGAGGTCCAGTTGTGGAACAGCAGTCACCGCGTCCAAATTTGGCCCAGTTGAGGACCATGGTCAACAGGGCAAGGTGAGGCCCAGATGGGGACCGGAGTCCCCAAATCCAGGTGAAGCCCAGGTGGGGACCACAGTCACCAGATCCAGGGTACTCTCAGGTGCAGACCAGAAGCACCAGGAACAAGTGAGGTGCAGGTGGCAACCACACTCACCAGGTCCCGGTGAGGCCCTGGTGGGGAGCAGAGTCACAAGGTACATGACAAACTAGAAACACCGCAGCCACCAGGTCCACATGTTGTCCATGTGGGATCAAGAATCAACAGTTATAGGTTAGGATCAGGTGGGTAATCTGACTCACCATGTCCAGGTGTGACCCAGGTAGGAACGAGTGTCACCATGTCAAGGTGTGGCCAGGTGAAGATCAGAGTTAATTAGGTCCGGCTGGGTCACTGTTAGTGAACAGTGTAAACTTATCCTGATGCTACCCAGGTGGGTACCAGAGACACCAGGTCCTGGTGAGGCCCAGGTGGGACCAGAGACATGAGGTCCAAGTGAGGTCCCGATGGGAACCACAGTCACCAGGTCAGGAGAGGCCATGCTTTGGATCAGAGTCACCAGTTACAGGTGAGGCCCAGGTGGAGCCAGAGTCACCTGGTACAGAGAGGTCAAAGTCAGGACCAGAGATACCAGGATCAGGTCAGTCCCAGTGGGGAACAGAGTAACCATGTCCCGATGATGCCCAGGTAGACCCAGTGTCACCAGGTCCAGATGAGGCGCATGGTGGGGAGCATATTCACTAGGTCTCGGTGACACCCAGTTGAGGACCAGTGTCACCAGGTCTATTTGAGCCCTAGAGGGGTAAAAGATTCACCTGGTCTAGGTGACATTCCGATAAGCACCAGAGTCACCATGTCAGGGTGAGGCCCAGAGAGGTTCCAGAGTCATCAATGTCCAGGTGAGCCTAAGGTGTGGAACAGAGTCACCAGGTACCAATAATGCCCAGGTGAGGACCAGAGTCACCAGGTCTGGGAGACGCGCAGATAGGATCAGATTCACCAGTTCCTGGTGAGGCCAAGAAAGAGTCCACAGCAATCAGATCCAGGTGGGGAACAAAGTCACCAGGCCTGGGTGAGGCCCAGATTGGGACCAGATTCACCAGGTCCAGGTGAGGCCCAGGTGGTGACCAGAGTCCCCGGGTCTGGGAGAGGACCAGGTAAGGACCAGATTCACCAGGTCCAAGAGGCCCACGTGGGGACTGAGTCACCAGGTATGGGTGAGGCCCAGGTGGCAACCCCACTCACCAGGTCCAGGTGAGGCCAACCTGCAGGCCAGAGTCACCAGATCCAGGTGAGGCCCTAATGGGGACCGGAGTCACCAGGTAAATGTGAGTCTACAAGATCACCACAGTCACCAGGTCCAGGTGTGGTTCATGTGGGCACGAGAGTCCCCAGGTCCAGGTGAGACCAGTTTGGGACCACAGTCACCAGGGCCAGATTGAGGCCTAGGTGGGGGGACCCGATTCATCAGGATCAGTTGAGGCCAAAGTGTGGAGCAAAGTTATCATGTCCAGGTGAGGCCCAAGTAGGGAACAGAGTAACCATGTCCCATTGATGCCAGGTGGGAAAAGAGTCACAAAGTCCAGATGAGGCCTAAGTGAGGAGTAGATTCACCAGGTCCTGTTAACGCCCAGTTGAGGACCAGTGTCCCCAGCTCCGGGTGAGTCCCAGAGGGGGACCAGAGTCACCCGGTTCTGGTGACGTCCAGGTGGGGACCAGAGTCACCACGTCAGGGTGAGGCCCAGAGGGAGACGAGAATCACTAGGTCCAGGTGAGGCCCCGGTGTGGAACTGAGGAACCTGGTCCCATGATGCCCATATGAGGACCTGAGTCACCAGGTCCAGTTGAGGTCCCTGTGGGAACCAGTCACCTCGTCCAGGTGAGGCCCAGGTGGGACCAGAGTCACCAGGTCCAGGTGAGGCCCAAGTATATAAGAGAGTATCCAGCTCCCAATGATTTCCAGGTAAGGACCAGAGTCAACAGGTCCAGGAGACGCCCAAATATGTATCAGAGTCATTGTGTTACAGGTGAGGCCAGATGGAGACCACAGGAACCAGGTCCAGGAGAGCCCCATATGTTAACCAGAGACACCAGATCCAGGTGAGATCCAGGTGGGACCACAGTCACAAGGTCCAGGTGAGGTGCAGGTGGCAACAGGATTCACCAAGTCCAGGTGAGGCCCAGGTGGCCACCAATCACCACATCCAGGTGCGGAGCAGCTAAGGACCAGATTCACCAGGCACAAGTGAAGCCCAAGGGGTGTCCCGACTCACCAGGTCCAGGAGAGGTCCAGGTGGGGACCAGAGTCACCAGATACATGTGAAGTCCAGGTGGCGACCGGAGTCACCAGATCCAGGTGAAGCCCAGGTGGGGACCAGAGTCACTAGGTCCAGATGAGGCCCAGGTGAGGACCAGAGTTACCAAGTACACGTGAGGCCCCGGTGGGGATCAGAGGCAACAGGTCCATGTGAGGCCGGCTTTGGGACCATCGTCAACAGGTCTATTGAGGCCCAGGTGTGGAACACAGTAAGCAGGTCCATGTGAGTCCCCAGTGGTGACAAGAGTCACCACGTCCATGTGAGGCCCGGTGTAGACCAGGATCACCAGTTACAGGGGAGGCCCTTGAAAGAACCAGAGTCAACAGTTCGAGGTTAGGCCCAGCTTCCAACCAGGGTCAGCAGGTCGAAGTCAGGCCAAAGTGGGTTTCACAGTCACTAGGGCACGGTGAGACCCAGAGGGGAACCAGAGTCACGTGGTCCAGGTGAGGTCCAGTTGTGGAACACAGTCACCGCGTCCCGATTTTGCACAGTTGAGGACCATGATCAACAGGGTCAGGTGAGCCCCAGATGGGGAGACGAGTCCCCAAATCCAGGTGAAGCCCAGGTGGGGACCATAGTCACTAGATCCAGGGTAGTCTCAGGTGCAGACCAGAATCACCAGGTGCAGGTGAGATGCAGGTGGCAACCACACACACCAGGTCCTGGTGAGGCCCTGGTGGGGATCAGAGTCACGAGGTACATGAGAAGCTAGAAACACTGCAGCCACCAGGTCCGCATGATGTCCATGTGGGAACGAGAATCACCAGTTACAGGGGAGGACCAGGTGGGGATCCGACTCACCATGTCCAGGTGAGACCCAGGTGGGAACCAGTATCACCATGTCCACGTGTGGCCCAGGTGAAGGCCAGAGTTAATAGGTCACGCTGGGTCACTGTTATTGAACAGTGTAACCTTATCCTGATGCTACCCAGGTGGGTACCGAGACACCAGGTCCTGGTGAGGCCCAGTTGGGGACCAGAGACATGAGGTCCAGGTGAGGTCCCGATGGGAACCACAGTCACCAGGTCAGGTGAGGCCATGCTTAGGATCAGAGTCACCAGTTACAGGTGAGGCCCAGGTGGAGCCAGAGTCACCTGGTACAGAAAATGACAAAGTCAGGAATAGTGTTACCAGGATCAGGTCACTCCCAGTGGGGAATAGAGTAAAAATGTCCCGATGATGCCCACGTAGAACCAGAGTCACCATGTCCAGATGAGGCGCAGTTGGGGAGCATATTCACTAGGTCTCGGTGAGGCCCAGTTAAGGACTAGAGTCACCAGGTTTGGTTGAGGCCTAGAGGGGTACCAGATTCACCTGGTCTAGGTGACATCCAGATGGGGACCAGAGTCTCCATGTCAGAGGGAGGCCCAGAGTGTATCCAGAGTCATCATGTCCAGGTGAGGCTCAGGTGTGGAACAGAGTATCCAGGTCGTATTGATCCACAGGTGAGGACCAGAGTCAGCAGATCTGGGTGAGGCCCAGTTAGGATCAGAGTCACCAGTTCCAGGTGAGGCCAAGAAGGCGTCCAAAGCAATCAGGTCCAGGTGGGGAACAAAGTCACCAGGACTGAGTGAGGACCAGGTAAGGACCAGATTCACCAGGCCCAGGTGATTCCCAGGTGGGGACCTGTGTTACCAGGTAAGGGTGAGGCCCAGGTGACAACCCCACTCACCAGGTCCAGGTGAGGCCAACCTGCAGGCCATGCAGAGGAAACATGTCCCGATAATGCCCAGGTAGGGACGAGTGATACCACGTCGAGCTGAGGCCAACCTGCAGGCCATGCAGTGGAACCATATCCCGATGATGCCCAGGTAGGGACCAGAGTTACCAGGCCCAAATGAGGCCCAGATGGAGCATATTCACTAGGTCCAGGTGAGGCCCAGTTGAGGACCAGAGTCACCAGATCTGGTTGAGGCCTAGAGGGGTACCAGAAACACTTGGTACAGGTGACATCCAGATGGGTCCAGAGTCACCATGTCAGGGCGAGGCCCAGAGAGGTTCCAGAGTCATCATGTCCAGGTGAGGCTCAGGTATGGAACAGAGTCACCAAGTACCAAAGATGCCTAGGTGAGGACCAGAGTCACCAGGTCTGGGTGACGCGCACATACGATCAGAGTCACCAGTTCCAGGTGAGGCCAAGAAAGAGTCCACAGCAATCAGGTCCAGGTGCGGAACAAAGTCACCAGGACCGGGTGAGGCCCAGATGGGGACTAGATTGACCAGGTCCAGGTGAGGCCCAGGTGGTGACCAGAGTCCCCGGGTCTGAGAGAAGACCAGGTAAGTAACAGATTCACCAGGTCCAAAGGGCCACGTGGAGACCTGAGTCACCAGGTATGGGTGAGGCCCAGGTGGCAACCCCACTCACCAGGACCAGGTGAGGCCAACCTGCAGGCCAGAGTCACCATATCCAGTTGAGGCTCTAGTGGGGACCGGAGTCACAGGTAAATGTGAGTCTACAAGAACACCACAGTCAACAGGGCCAGGTGTGTTTCAAGTGGGAACGAGAGTCACCAGGTCCAGGTGAGACCCAGGTGGGGACCACAGTCACCAGTTCCAGATTGAGGCCTAGGTTGGGGGACCAGATTCATCAGGACCAGTTGAGGCCAAAGTGTGGAGCAAATTTATCATATCCAGGTGAGGCCCAGGTGGGGAACAGAGTAACCATGTCCCATTGATGCCAGGTGGGAAAAGAGTCACAAGTTCCAGACGAGACCTAAGTGAGGAGTAGATTCACCAGGTCCTGTTTAGGCTCAGTTGAGGACCAGTGACCCCAGCACTGGGAGAGTTCCAGAGGGGGAGCAGAGTTACCCGGTTCTGGCGATATCCAGGGGTGAGCAGAGTCACCACGTCAGGGTGAGTCCCAGAGGGGACGAGAATCACTAGGTCCAGGTGAGGCCCCGATGTGGAACTGAGAAACCAGGTCCCATGATGCCCATATGTGGACCTGAGTCACCAGGTCCAGTTGAGGTCCCTGTGGGAACCAGTCACCTCGTCCAGGTGAGGCCCACGTGGGACCAGAGTCACCAGGTCCAGGTGAGGCCGAGGTATATAAGAGAGTATCCAGGTCCCAGTGATGCCCAGGTAAGGACCAGCGTCATCAGGTCCAGGAGAGGCCCAAATATGGATCAGAATCATTGTGTTACAGGTGAGGCCAGATGGAGACAACACGGACCAGATTCAGGAGAGCCCCATATGGGAACCAGAGCAACCAGATCCAGGTGAGGTCCAGGTGGGACCACAGTCACAAGGTCCAGGGGAGGCGCAGGTGGCAACAGGATTCACCAAGTCCAGGTGAGACCCAGGTGGCGACCAGTCACCAGATGCAGGTGCGGACCAGCTAAGGACCAGATTCACCAGGCCTAATTGAAGCCCAAGGGGTGACCTGAGTCACCAGGTAAGGGTGAGTCCTAGAGGGGGAACCAGAGTAACCAGTATAGTTTGAGGCCCAGAATGGGACCAGAGGTCCCTGGTCAAAGTAGGCCCAGGTGTGGCATAGAGTATCCAGGTCCCAATGATGCCTGGTTGAGGACCAGAGTCACTAGGGCCATGCAGGCCCAGATGGGGAACAGAATCACTAGGTCCTGGTGAGGCATAGAATAAGACCACAGTCACCAGTATCAGGTGAGCCCCTGAGGGAACCAGAGCCACTCTATCCAGCTGAGTCCCAGGTCCATGTGAAGCCCACGTGAGGACCAGATTCATCAGGTCGAATTGAGGCATAGCTGGGGACAAGAGTCACCAGGTCTGGGTGCGGCTTAGGTGGGGCAAGATTCAGCAGTTCTGAGTTAGGTCAAAGTGGGGACGAGAGACACCAGGTCCAGGTGAGGCCAAACTGAGTACCAGAGTCACCAGATCCAGGTGAGGTCCATGTTGGAAAGAGAGTCACCATGTCCAGGAGAGGTCCAGAAGGGGACCAGAGTCACCAGATCCAGCTGAAGTCCAGGTGGGGACCAGAGTCACCAGATCCAGGTGAAGCTCAGGTGGGGACCAGAGTCACTAGGTCCAGAAGAGGCCCAGGTGAGGACCAGAGTTACCTCGTACACGTGATTCCCCGGCGGGGATCAGAGGCAACAGGTCCATGTGAGACCAGCTTGGGGACCATGATCAACAGGTCTACTTGAGGCCCCGGTGTGGAACACAGTAACCAGGTCCAGGTGAGTCCCGGTGGTGAGAAGAGTCACCACGTCCAGGTAAGGCGCAAGTGGGGATCAGGATCACCAGGTACAGTGGAGGCCCTTGAAAGTACCAGAGTCAACAGTTCGAGGTCAGGCGCAGGTGGCAACCAGGGTCAGCAGGTCCAAGTCAGGCCAAAGTGGGGTTCACAGTCACTAGGGCACGGTGAGACCCAGAGGGGGACCAGAGTCACCTGGTCCAGGTGAGGTCCAGTTGTGGAACACAGTCTCTGGGTCCCAATTTTGCCCAGTTGAGGACCATGATCAAAAGGGCCAGGTGAGGCCCAGAAGGGGACTGGAGTCCCCAAATCCAGGTGAAGCCAAGGTGGGGACCACAGTCACTAGCTCCAGGTTTGTCTCAGGTGCAGACCAGAATCACCAGGTCCAGGTGAGGTGCAGGTGGCAACCACACTCACCAGGTCCCAGTGAGGCCCTGGTGGGGACCAGAGTCACGAGGTACATGAGAAGCTAGAAACACTGCAGCCACCAGGTCCACATGATGTCCATGTGGGAACGAGAATCACCAGTTACAGGGGAGGACCAGGTGGGGATCCGACTCACCATGTCCAGGTGAGACCCAGGTGGGAACCAGTATCACCATGTCCACGTGTGGCCCAGGTGAAGGCCAGAGTTAATAGGTCCCGCTGGGTCACTGTTATTGAACAGTGTAACCTTATCCTGATGCTACCCAGGTGGGTACCGAGACACCAGGTCCTGGTGAGGCCCAGTTGGGACCAGAGACATGAGGTCCAGGTGAGGTCCCGATGGGAACCACAGTCACCAGGTCAGGTGAGGCCATGCTTAGGATCAGAGTCACCAGTTACAGGTGAGGCCCAGGTGGAGCCAGAGTCACCTGGTACAGAAAATGACAAAGTCAGGAATAGTGTTACCAGGATCAGGTCACTCCCAGTGGGGAATAGAGTAAAAATGTCCCGATGATGCCCACGTAGAACCAGAGTCACCATGTCCAGATGAGGCGCAGTTGGGGAGCATATTCACTAGGTCTCGGTGAGGCCCAGTTAAGGACTAGAGTCACCAGGTTTGGTTGAGGCCTAGAGGGGTACCAGATTCACCTGGTCTAGGTGACATCCAGATGGGGACCAGAGTCTCCATGTCAGAGGGAGGCCCAGAGTGTATCCAGAGTCATCATGTCCAGGTGAGGCTCAGGTGTGGAACAGAGTATCCAGGTCGTATTGATCCACAGGTGAGGACCAGAGTCAGCAGATCTGGGTGAGGCCCAGTTAGGATCAGAGTCACCAGTTCCAGGTGAGGCCAAGAAGGCGTCCAAAGCAATCAGGTCCAGGTGGGGAACAAAGTCACCAGGACTGAGTGAGGACCAGGTAAGGACCAGATTCACCAGGCCCAGGTGATTCCCAGGTGGGGACCTGTGTTACCAGGTAAGGGTGAGGCCCAGGTGACAACCCCACTCACCAGGTCCAGGTGAGGCCAACCTGCAGGCCATGCAGAGGAAACATGTCCCGATAATGCCCAGGTAGGGACGAGTGATACCACGTCGAGCTGAGGCCAACCTGCAGGCCATGCAGTGGAACCATATCCCGATGATGCCCAGGTAGGGACCAGAGTTACCAGGCCCAAATGAGGCCCAGATGGAGCATATTCACTAGGTCCAGGTGAGGCCCAGTTGAGGACCAGAGTCACCAGATCTGGTTGAGGCCTAGAGGGGTACCAGAAACACTTGGTACAGGTGACATCCAGATGGGTCCAGAGTCACCATGTCAGGGCGAGGCCCAGAGAGGTTCCAGAGTCATCATGTCCAGGTGAGGCTCAGGTATGGAACAGAGTCACCAAGTACCAAAGATGCCTAGGTGAGGACCAGAGTCACCAGGTCTGGGTGACGCGCACATACGATCAGAGTCACCAGTTCCAGGTGAGGCCAAGAAAGAGTCCACAGCAATCAGGTCCAGGTGCGGAACAAAGTCACCAGGACCGGGTGAGGCCCAGATGGGGACTAGATTGACCAGGTCCAGGTGAGGCCCAGGTGGTGACCAGAGTCCCCGGGTCTGAGAGAAGACCAGGTAAGTAACAGATTCACCAGGTCCAAAGGGCCTCGTGGAGACCTGAGTCACCAGGTATGGGTGAGGCCCAGGTGGCAACCCCACTCACCAGGACCAGGTGAGGCCAACCTGCAGGCCAGAGTCACCATATCCAGTTGAGGCTCTAGTGGGGACCGGAGTCACAGGTAAATGTGAGTCTACAAGAACACCACAGTCAACAGGGCCAGGTGTGTTTCAAGTGGGAACGAGAGTCACCAGGTCCAGGTGAGACCCAGGTGGGGACCACAGTCACCAGTTCCAGATTGAGGCCTAGGTTGGGGGACCAGATTCATCAGGACCAGTTGAGGCCAAAGTGTGGAGCAAATTTATCATATCCAGGTGAGGCCCAGGTGGGGAACAGAGTAACCATGTCCCATTGATGCCAGGTGGGAAAAGAGTCACAAGTTCCAGACGAGACCTAAGTGAGGAGTAGATTCACCAGGTCCTGTTTAGGCTCAGTTGAGGACCAGTGACCCCAGCACTGGGAGAGTTCCAGAGGGGGAGCAGAGTTACCCGGTTCTGGCGATATCCAGGGGTGAGCAGAGTCACCACGTCAGGGTGAGTCCCAGAGGGGACGAGAATCACTAGGTCCAGGTGAGGCCCCGATGTGGAACTGAGAAACCAGGTCCCATGATGCCCATATGTGGACCTGAGTCACCAGGTCCAGTTGAGGTCCCTGTGGGAACCAGTCACCTCGTCCAGGTGAGGCCCACGTGGGACCAGAGTCACCAGGTCCAGGTGAGGCCGAGGTATATAAGAGAGTATCCAGGTCCCAGTGATGCCCAGGTAAGGACCAGCGTCATCAGGTCCAGGAGAGGCCCAAATATGGATCAGAATCATTGTGTTACAGGTGAGGCCAGATGGAGACAACACGGACCAGATTCAGGAGAGCCCCATATGGGAACCAGAGCAACCAGATCCAGGTGAGGTCCAGGTGGGACCACAGTCACAAGGTCCAGGGGAGGCGCAGGTGGCAACAGGATTCACCAAGTCCAGGTGAGACCCAGGTGGCGACCAGTCACCAGATGCAGGTGCGGACCAGCTAAGGACCAGATTCACCAGGCCTAATTGAAGCCCAAGGGGTGACCTGAGTCACCAGGTAAGGGTGAGTCCTAGAGGGGGAACCAGAGTAACCAGTATAGTTTGAGGCCCAGAATGGGACCAGAGGTCCCTGGTCAAAGTAGGCCCAGGTGTGGCATAGAGTATCCAGGTCCCAATGATGCCTGGTTGAGGACCAGAGTCACTAGGGCCATGCAGGCCCAGATGGGGAACAGAATCACTAGGTCCTGGTGAGGCATAGAATAAGACCACAGTCACCAGTATCAGGTGAGCCCCTGAGGGAACCAGAGCCACTCTATCCAGCTGAGTCCCAGGTCCATGTGAAGCCCACGTGAGGACCAGATTCATCAGGTCGAATTGAGGCATAGCTGGGGACAAGAGTCACCAGGTCTGGGTGCGGCTTAGGTGGGGCAAGATTCAGCAGTTCTGAGTTAGGTCAAAGTGGGGACGAGAGACACCAGGTCCAGGTGAGGCCAAACTGAGTACCAGAGTCACCAGATCCAGGTGAGGTCCATGTTGGAAAGAGAGTCACCATGTCCAGGAGAGGTCCAGAAGGGGACCAGAGTCACCAGATCCAGCTGAAGTCCAGGTGGGGACCAGAGTCACCAGATCCAGGTGAAGCTCAGGTGGGGACCAGAGTCACTAGGTCCAGAAGAGGCCCAGGTGAGGACCAGAGTTACCTCGTACACGTGATTCCCCGGCGGGGATCAGAGGCAACAGGTCCATGTGAGACCAGCTTGGGGACCATGATCAACAGGTCTACTTGAGGCCCCGGTGTGGAACACAGTAACCAGGTCCAGGTGAGTCCCGGTGGTGAGAAGAGTCACCACGTCCAGGTAAGGCGCAAGTGGGGATCAGGATCACCAGGTACAGTGGAGGCCCTTGAAAGTACCAGAGTCAACAGTTCGAGGTCAGGCGCAGGTGGCAACCAGGGTCAGCAGGTCCAAGTCAGGCCAAAGTGGGGTTCACAGTCACTAGGGCACGGTGAGACCCAGAGGGGGACCAGAGTCACCTGGTCCAGGTGAGGTCCAGTTGTGGAACACAGTCTCTGGGTCCCAATTTTGCCCAGTTGAGGACCATGATCAAAAGGGCCAGGTGAGGCCCAGAAGGGGACTGGAGTCCCCAAATCCAGGTGAAGCCAAGGTGGGGACCACAGTCACTAGCTCCAGGTTTGTCTCAGGTGCAGACCAGAATCACCAGGTCCAGGTGAGGTGCAGGTGGCAACCACACTCACCAGGTCCCAGTGAGGCCCTGGTGGGGACCAGAGTCACGAGGTACATGAGAAGCTAGAAACACTGCAGCCACCAGGTCCACATGATGTCCATGTGGGAACGAGAATCACCAGTTACAGGTGAGGCCCAGGTGGGTTTCGGACTCACCATGTCCAGGTGAGACCCAGGTGGGAACCAGTGTCACCATGTACAGGAGTGCCCCAGGTGAAGACCAGAGTTGATAGGTCCGGCTGGGTCAATGTTAGTGTACAGTGTAACCATATCCTGATGCTACCCAGGTGGGTACCAGAGACACCAGGTCCTGGTGAGGCCCAGGTGGGACCAGACACCTGAGGTCCAGGTGAGGTCCCGATGGGAACCACAGTCACCAGGTCAGGTGAGGCCATGCTTAGGATCAGAGTCACCAGTTACAGGTCTGGCCGAGGTGGAGCCAGAGTCACTTGGTACAGAAGAGGCCAAAGTCGGGACCAGAGTTACCAGGATCAGGTCAGTCCGAGAGGGGAATAGAGTAACCATGTCCCGATGATGCCCAGGTAGAACCAGAGTCACCAGGTCCAGATGGGGCGCAGGTGGGGAGCATGATCACTAGATCCCAGGAGGCCCAGTTGAGGACCAGAGTCACCAGATCTGGTTGAGGCCTAGAGGGGTACCAGAAACACCCGGTCCAGGTGACATCCAGATGGGGACCAGAGTCACCATGTCAGGGTGAGGCCCAGAAAGGTTCCAGAGTCATCATGTCCAGGTGAGGCTCAGGTGTGGAACAGAGTCACCAGGTACCAATGATGCCCAGGTGAGGACCAGAGTCACCAGGTCTGGGTGACCCGCAGATAGGATCAGAGTCACCAGTTCCAGGTGAGGCCAAGAAAGAGTCCACAGCAATCAGGTCCAGGTGGGGTACAAATTCCCGAGGACTGGGTGAGGCCCAGATGGGGACCAGATTCACAAGGTCCAGGTGATTCCCAGGTGGTGAACAGAGTTACGAGTTCCGGGTGAGGACCAGGTATGGACCAGATTCACCAGGTCCAAGTGAGGCCCACGTGGGGCCCTGTGTCACCAGGCATGTGTGAGGCCCAAATGACAACCCCTCTCACCAGGTCCAGGTGAGGCCACCCTGCAGGCCATGCAGAGGAAACATGTCCCGATGATGCCGAGGTAGGGACTAGAGTTCTCAGGTCCAGGTGAGGCCAACCTGCAGGCCATGCAGTGGAAAATGTCCTGATGATGCCCAGGTAGGAACCAAATTTACCAGGTCCAGGTGAGGCCAACCTGCAGGCCATGCATTGGAACCATGTCCCGATGATGCCCAGGTAGGAAGCAGATTTACCAGTTCCAGGTGAGGCCAACCTGCAGGCCATGCAATGGAACCATGTCCCGATGATGCCCATGTACGGAACAGAGTCACCAGGTCCAAATGAGGCACAGATGGAGCATATTCACTAGGTCCAGGTGAGGCCCAGTTGAGGACCAGAGTCACCAGATCAGGTTGAGGCCTAGAGGGGTACCAGAATCACCTGGTCCAGATGACATCCAGTTGGGGACCAGAGTCACCAGGTTAGGGTGAGACACAGAAAGGTTCCAGAGTCATCATGTCCAGGTGAGGCTCAGATGTGGAACAGAGTCACCAGGTACCAATGATGCCCAGGTGTGGACCAGAGTCACCAGGTCAGGGTGACACGGAGATAGGATCAGAGTCACCAGTTCCAGGTGAGGCCAAGAAAGAGTCCACAGCAATCAGGTCCCGGTGGGGAACAAAGTCACCAAGACTGGGTGAGGCCCAGATGAGGACCAGATTGACAAGGTCCAGGTGAGGCCCAGGTGGTGACCAGAGTCCCCGGGTCTGGGAGAGGACCAGGTAAGGACCAGATTCACCAGGTCCAAGAGGCCCACGTGGGGACCTGAGTCACCAGGTCCAGGTGAGGTCCCTGTGGGAACCAGTCACCTCCTCCAGGTGAGGTCCAGGTGGGACCACAGTCGCAAGGTCCAGGTGAGGCGCAGGTGGCAACAGGATTCACCAAGTCCAGGTGAGGCCAAGGTCGCGACCAGTCACCAGACCCAGGTGCGGAACAGATAAGGACCAGATTCTCCAGGCCCAAGTGAAGCCCAACGGGTGACCAGAGTCACCAGGTCAGGGTGAGGGCCAGAGGGGGAACCAGAGTAACCAGTTTAGTTTGAGGCCCAGAATGGGACCAGAGGTCCCTGGTCAAAGTGAGGTCCAGGTGTGGAATAGAGTATCCAGGTCCCAGTGACGCCTGGGTGAGGACCAGAGTCCTAGGGCCATGCAGGCCCAGATGGGGAACAGAATCACTAGGTCCTATTGAGGCATAGAATAAGACCACATTCAGCAGTATCAGGTGAGCCCCTTGTGGGAACCAGAGCCACTTTATCCAGCTGAGTCCCAGGACCATGTGAGGCCCACGTGAGGACCAGATTCATCAGGTCGTATTCAGGCATAGCTGGGGACAAGGGTCACCAGGTCTGGGTGCGGCCTAGGTGGGGCAAGATTCAGCAGTTCTGAGTTAGGTCCACGTGGGCACGAGAGACACCAGGTCCAGGTGAGTCCAAACTGAGGACCAGAGTCACCAGATCCAGGTGAGGTCCATGTTGGAAAGAGAGTCACGAGGTCCAGGTAGGTCCAGGTGGAGTCCAGAGTCACCAGATCCAGGTAAAGTCCAGGTGGGGACCAGAGTCACCAGATCCATGTGAAGCCCAGATGGGGACCAGAGTCACTAGGTCCAGATCTGGCCCAGGTGAGGACCAGAGTTACCTCGTACACGTGATTCCCCGGCGGGGATCAGAGGCAACAGGTCCATGTGAGGCCGGCTTGGGGACCATGGTCAACAGGTCTACTTGAGGCTCAGGTGTGGAACACAGTAAGCAGGTCCAGGTGACTACCCATTGGTGACAGGAGTCACCACGTCCAGGTGTGGCCCAGGTCCGACCAGGATCACCAGGTCCAGGGAAGGCCCTTGAAAGAACCAGAGTCAACAGTTCGAGGTCAGGCGCAGGTGGCAACCAGGGTCAGCATGTCCAAGTCAGGCCAAAGTGGGGTTCACAGTCACTAGGGCACGGTGAGACCCAGAGTGGGACCAGTGTCACCTGGTCCAGGTGAGGTCCAGTTGTGGAATACAGTCTCCGGATACCAATTTTGCACAGTTGAGGACCATGGTCAACAGGGCCAGGTGAGGCCCAGATGGGGACGGGAGTCCCCAAATCCAGGTGAAGCCAAGGTGGGGACCACAGGCACCAGATCCAGGGTAGTCTCAGGTGCAGACCAGAATCACCAGGTCCATGTGAGGTGCAGGTGGCAACCACACTCACCCGGTCCCGGTGAGGCCCCGGTGGGGACCAGAGACACGAGGTACATGAGAAGCTTGAAACACTGCAGCCACCAGGTCCACATGATGTCCATGTGGGAACGAGGATCACCAGTTACAGGTGAGGACCAGGTGGGGATCCGACTCACCATGTCCAGGTGAGACCCAGATGGGAACCAGTGTCACCATGTCCTGGTGTGCCCCAGGTTAAGACCAGAGTTATTAGGTCCGGCTGGATGAGTGTTAGTGAACAGTGTAACCATATCGTGATGCTACCCAGGTGGGTACCAGAGACACCAGGTCCTGGTGAGGCCCAAGTGTAACTGGAGACATGAGGTCCAGGTGAGGTCCCGATGGGAACCACAGTCACCAGGTCAGGTGAGGCCATGCTTAGGATCAGAGTCACCAGTTACAGGTGAGGCCCAGTTGGACACAGAGTCACCTCTTACAGAAGAGGCCAAAGTCAGGACCAGAGTTACCAGGATCAGGTCAGTCCCAGTGGGTAATACAGTAACCATGTCCCAATGATGCCCAGGTACAACCAGAGTCACCAGGTCCATCGAGGCGCAGGTGGGGAGAATATTCACTAGGTCCAGGTGAGGCCCAGATGATGACCAGAGTCACTAGGTGTAGCTGAGGCCTAGAGGGGTATCTAATTCACCTGGTCTTGGGGACCTCCAGATGGGGACCAGAGTCACCATGTCAGGTTGAGGCCCAGAGGGGATCCAGAGTCATCATGTCCAGGTGAGGTTCAGGTGTGGAACAGAGTATCCAGGTCATAATGGTCCAC
This sequence comes from Canis lupus familiaris, assembly GCF_011100685.1. Lineage (NCBI taxonomy): Eukaryota > Metazoa > Chordata > Mammalia > Carnivora > Canidae > Canis > Canis lupus. Next base: position 89,808 of record NW_023330524.1, read on the forward strand.
AGGTGAGGACCAGAGTCACCAGATCTGGGTGAGGCCCAGTTAGGAGCAGAGTCACAATTTTCAGGTGAGGCCAAGAAGGAGTCCACAGCAATCAGGTCCAGGTGGGGAACAAAGTCACCAGGACTGGGTGAGGCCCAGATGGGGATCAGATTCACCAGGTCCAGGTGATTCCCAGGTGGTGCCAAGAGTTACCAGTTCCGGGTGAGGACCAGGTAAGGACCAGATTCACCAGGTCCAAGTGAGGCCCACGTGGGACCTGTGTCACCAGGTATGGGTGAGGCCCAGGTGGCAAGCCCACTCACCAGGTCCTGGTGACGCCAACCTGCAGGCCATGCAGAGGAACCGTGTCCCGATGATGCCCAGGTAGGGACCAGAGTTACCAGGTCAAGAAGAGGCCAACCTTCAGACCATTATGTGGAACCATGTCCCGATGTTGCCCACGTAGGGACCAGAGTCACCAGGTCCAAATGAGGCCCAGATGGAGCATATTCACTAGGTCCAGGTGAGGCCCATTTGAGGACCAGAGTCACCATATCTGGTTGAGGCCCAGAGGGGTACCAGAATCCCCTGGTCCAGGTACATCCAGATAGGGACCAGAGTCACCAGTTCCAGGTGAGGCCAAGAAAGAGTCCACAGCAATCAGGTCCAGGTGGGGAACAAAGATACCACGACTGTGTGAGACCCAGAAGGGGACCAGATTCACCAGGTCCAGCTGAGGCCCAGGTTGTGACCAGAGTCCCCGGGTCCGGGAGAGGACCAGGTAAGGACCAAATTCACCAGGTCCACATGACCCACGTGGGGAACTGAGTCACCAGGTATGGGTGAGGCCCAGGTGGCAACCACACTCACCAGATCCAGGTGAGGCCAACCTGCAGGCCAGAGTCACCAGATCCAGGTGAGGCCCTAGTGGGGACGGGAGTCACAAGGTAAATGTGAGTCTACAAGAACACCACAGTCACCAGGTCCAGTAGTGGTTCATGTGGGAACGGGCGTCACCAGGTCCAGCTGAGACCCAGTTGGGGACGACAGTCACCAGTTCCAGATTGAGGCCTAGGTTGGGGGACGAGAGTCATCAGGACCAGTTGAGGCCAAAGTGTGCAGCAAAGTTATCATGTCCAGGTGAGGCCCAGGTGGGGAACAGAGTAACCATGTCCCATTGATGCCAGGTGGGAAAAGAGTCACAATGTCCAGACGAAGCCTAAGTTTGGAGTAGATTCACCAGGTCCTGTTGAGGCCCAGCTGAGGACCAGTGTCCCCAACTCCGGTTGTGTCACCCGGTTCTGGTGATATCCAGGTGGGGACCAGAGTCACCAGATCCAGGTAAAATCCAGGTGGGGACCAGAGTCACCAGATCCAGGTGAAGTCCAGGTGGGGACCAGAGTCTCTAGGTGCAGATAAGGCCCAGGTGAGGCCCAGAGTTACCAGGTACACGTGAGGCCCCGGTGGGGATCAGAGGCAACAGGTCCATGTTAGGCGGTCTTGGGGACAATGGTCAAGAGGTGTACTTGAGGCCCAGGTGTGGAACACAGTAAGCAGGTCCAGGTGAGTCCCCGGTGGTGACAAAGGTCACCACGTCAAGGTGAGGACCAGGTGGGCACCAGGATCACCAGGTACATGGGAGGCCCTTGAAAGAACCAGAGTCAACAGTTCGAGGTCAGGCGCAGGTGGCAACCAGGGTCAGCAGGTCGAAGCCAGGCCAAAGTGAGGTTCACAGTCACTAGGGCACGGTGAGATCCAGAGAGGGACCAGAGTCACCTGGTCCAGGTGAGGTCCAGTTGTGGAACACAGTCACAGGGTCCCAATTTTGCCCAGTTGAGGACCATGGTCAACAGGGCCAGGTGAGGCCCAGATGGGGACCGCAGTCCCCAAATCCAGGTGAAGCCCAGGAGGGAACCACAGTCACCAGATCCAGGGTAGTCTCAGGTGCAGACCAGAATCACCAGGTCCAGGTGAGGTGCAGGTGGCAACCACACTCACCAGGTCCCGGTGAAGCCCTGGTGGGGACCAGAGTCACGAGGTACATGAGAAGCTAGAAACACTGCAGCCACCAGGTCCACGTGATGTCCATGCTGGAATGAGAATCACCAGTTACACGTGAGGACCAGGTGGGGATCCGACTCACCATGTCCAGGTGAGACCCAGGTTCGAACCAGTGGCACCATGTCCAGGTGTGGCCCAGGTGAAGACCAGAGTTAATAGGTCTGGCTGGGTCACTATTAGTGAACAGTGTAACCATATCCTGATGCTACCTAGGTGGGTACCAGAGACACCAGGTCCTGGTGAGGCCCAGGTGTAACCGGAGACATGAGGTCCAGGTGAGGTCCCGATGGGAACCACAGTCACCAGGTCAGGTGAGGCCATGCTTAGGATCAGAGTCACCAGGTACAGGTGGGGCCCAGGTGGAGCCAGAGTCTCCTGGTACAGAAGAGGCCAAAGTCAGGACCAGAGTTACCAGGATCAGGTCAGTCCCTGTGGGTAATACAGTAACCATGTCCCAATGATGCCCAGGTAGAACCAGAGTCACCAGGTCCAGCGAGGCGCAGGTGGGAGAATATTCACTAGGTCCAGGTGAGGCCCAGATGAGGACCAGAGTCACTAGGTCTAGTTGACGCCTAGAGGGGTACCAGATTCACCTGGTCTAGGGGACATCCAGATGGGGACCAGAGTCACCATGTCAGGGTGAGGCCCAGAGGGCATCCAGAGTCATCATGTCCAGGTGAGGTTCAGGTGTGGAACAGAGTATCCAGGTCATAATTGTCCACAGGTGAGGACCAGAGTCTCCAGATCTGGGAAAGGCCCAGTTAGGATCAGAGTTACCACTTCCAGGTGAGGCCAAGAAGGTGTCCACAGCAATCAGGTCCAGGTGGGGAACAAAGTCAAGTCTAGGTGATGCCCAGGTGGCGACCAGATTTACCAATTCCGGGTGAGGACTAGGCAAGGAACAAATTCACCAGGTCCAAGTGAGGCCCACGTGGGGACCTGTGTCACCAGGCATGGGTATAACCCAGGTGGGAACTCCACTCACGAGGTCAAGATGAGGCCAACCGGCAGGCCAAGCAGAGGAACCGTGTCCCGATGAAACCCAGGTAGGGACCAGAGTTACCACGTCCAGGTGAGGCAAACCAGCAGGCCATGCAGTGGAACCATTTCCCGATGATGCCCAGTGAGTGACCAGAGTCTCCAGGTCCAAATGAGGCCCAGATGGAGCATATTCACTAGGTCCAGGTGAGGCCCAGTTGAGGACAAAAGTCACCAGATCTGGTTGAGGCCTAGAGGGGTACCAGAATCTCCTGGTCCAGGTGACATCCAGATGGGGTCCAGAGTACCATGTCAGGCTGAGGCCCAGGGAGGTTCCAGAGTAGTCATGTCCAGGTGAGGCTCAAGTGTGGAACAGAGTAAGCAGGTACCAGTGATACCAAGGTGAGGACCAGAGTCACTAGATCTGGGTAACGCGCAGATAGGATCAGAGTCACCAGTTCCAGGTGAGGCAAGAAAGAGTCCACAGCAATCAGGTCCAGGTGCGGAACAAAGTCACCAGGACTGGGTGAGGCCTAGATGGAGACCAGATTCACCAGGTCCAGGTGAGGTCCAGGTGTTGACCAGAGTCCCCAGGTCTGGGAGAGGACCAGTAAGGACCAGATTCACCAGATCCAAGAGGCCCACGTGGGGACCTGAGTCACCAGGTATGGGTGTGGCCCAGGTGGCAACCCCACACTACAGGGCCAGGTGAGGCCAACCTGCAGGCCAGAGTCATCAGATCCAGGTGAGGCCATAGTGGGGTCCGGAGTGACCAGGTAAATGTGAGTCTATAAGAACACCACAATCACCAGGTCCAGGTGTGGTTCATGTGGGAACGAGAGTCACCAGGTCCAGGTGAGACCCAGGTGAGGACAACAGTCACCAGATCCAGATTGAGGCCTAGGTGGGGGGATCAGAGTCATCAGGACCAGTTGAGACCAAAGTGTGGAGCAAATATATCATGTCCAAGTGAGGCCCAGGTGGGGAACAGAGTAACCATATCCCATTGATGCCAGGTGGGAAAAGAGTCACAAGGTCCAGACGAGGCCTAAGTGAGGAGTAGATTCACCAGGGCCTGTTGAGGCCCAGTTGAGGACCAGTGTCCCCAGCTCCGGGTGAGTCCTAGAGGGGGACCAGAGTCACCCGGTTCTGGTGATATCCAGGTGGGGACCAGAGTCTCCACGTCAGGGTGAGGCCGAGAGGGGGATGAGAATCACTAGGTCCAGGTGAGGCCCCGATGTGGAACTGAGAAACCAGGCCCCATGATGCCCATATGAAGACCTCAGTCACCAGGTCGAGGTGAGGTCCCAGTGGGAACCAGTCATCTCGTCTGGGGAGGACCAGGAGGGACCACAGTCACCAGGTCCAGGTGAGTCCCAGGTGGGACCACAGTCAACAGGTCCAGGTGAGGCCCAGGTATATACGAGAGTATCCAGGTCCCAATGATGACCAATTACGTAACAGAGACAAGAGGTCCAGGAGAGGCCCAAATATGGATCAGAGTCATTGTGTTCCAGGTGAGGCCAGATGGAGACCACAGGAACCAGGTCCAGGAGAGCCCCATATGGGAACCAGAGCCACCAGATCCAGGTGAAGTCCAGGTGGGACCACAGTCACAAGGTCCAGGTGAGGCGCAGGTGGCAACATGATTCACCAAGTCCAGGTGAGGCCCAGGTGGCGACCAGTCACCAGATCCAGGTGCGGACCAGCTAAGGACCAGAATCACCAGGCCCAGGTGAAGCCCAAGGGGTGACCAGTGTCACCAGGTAAGGGTGAGGTCCAGAGGGGAAAACAGTGTAACCAGTTTAGTTTGAGGCCCAGAATGGGACCAAAGCACCCTGGTGAAAGAGAGGTCCAGGAGTGGAATAGAGTATCCAGTTCCGAATGATGCCTGGGTGAGGACCAGAATCACTAGGGCCATGCAGGCCTAGATGGGGAACAGAATCACTAGGTCCTGGTGATTCATAGAATAAGACCACAGTCACCAGTATCAGGTGAGCCCCTTGTGCGAACCAGAGCCACTGTATCCAGCTGAGTCCCAGTTCCATGTGAAGCCCATGTGAGGACCGGATTCATCAAGTCTAATTGAGGCATAGCTGGGGACAAGAGTCACCAGGTCTGTGTGCGGCCTAGGTGGGGAAAGAATCAGCAGTTCTGAGTTAGGTCCAAGTGGGGACGAGAGACACCAGGTCCAGGTGAGGCCAAAGTGAGGACCAGAGTCACCAGATCCAGGTGAGATCCATGTTGGAAAGAGAGTCACCAGGTCCAGGAGAGGTCCAGGTTGGGACCACAGTCACTAGAACCAGGTGAAGTCCAGGTGGTGACCAGAGTCCCCGGGTCTGGGAGAGGACCAGCTAAGGACCAGATTCAACAGGTCCAAATGAGGCCCACGTGGGGACCTGAGTCACCAGCTATGTGTGAGGCCTAGGTGGCAACCCCACTCCCCAGGTCCAGGTGAGGCCAACCTGCAGGCCAGAGTCACCAGTTGCAGGTGAGGTCCAGGTGGGGACCAGAGTCACCAGATCCAGGTGAGGTCCATGTTCAAAGAGAGTCACCAGGTCCAGGAGAGGTCCAGGTGGGGACCAGAATCACCAGATCCAGGTGAAGTCGAGGTGGGGACCAGAGTCACCAGATCCAGGTGAAGCACAAGTGGGGACCAAAATCAATAGGTCAAGATGAGGCCCAGTTGAGGACCAGAGTTACTAGGTACACGTGAGGCCCCGGTGGGGATCAGAAGCAACAGGTCCATGTGAGGCCGGCTTGGGGACCATGTTCAACTGGTCTACTTGAGGCCCAGGTGTGGAACACAGTAAGCAGGACAGGAAGTCCCCGGGGGTGACAAGAGTCACCACGTCCAGGTGAGGCCCACGTGGGGACCAGGATCACCAGGTACACGGGAGGCCATTGAAAGAACCAGAGTCAACACTTCGAGGTCAGGAGCAGGTGGTAACCAGGGTCAGCAGGTCCAAGTCAGGCCAAAGTGGGGTTCACAGTCACTAGGGCACGGTGAGACCCAGAGGGGGACCAGAGTCACCTGGTTCTGGTGAGGTTCAGTTGTGGAACACAGTCACCGGGTCCCAATTTTGCCCAGTTGAGGACCATGGTAAACAGGGGCAGGTGAGGCCCAGATGGGGACCGGAGTCTCCAAATCCAGGTGAAGCCCAGGTGGGGAACACAGTCACCAGATCCGGGGTAGTCTCAGGTGCAGATCAGAATTACCAGGTCCAGGTGAGGTGCAGGTGGCAACCACACTCACCAGGTCCCGGTGAGGCCCTGGTGGGGACCAGAGAGACGAGGTACACGATAAGCTAGAAACACTGCAGCCACCAGGTCCACATGATGTCCACGTGGGAACGAGAATCACCAGTTACAGTTGAGGACCAGGTGGCGATCCCACTCCCCATGTCCAGGTGAGACACAGGTGGAAACAAGTGTCACCATGTCCAGGTGTGGCCCAGTTGAAGACCAGAGTTAATAGTTCCCGCTGGGTCACTGTTAGTTAACAGAGTACCATATCCTGATGCTAACCAGGTGGGTACCAGAGACACCAGGTCCTGGTGAGGGCCAAGTGGGACCAGAGTCACCAGATCTGGTTGGGGCCTAGAGGGGTACCAGAATCACCTGGTCCAGGTGACATCCAGATGGGGACCAGAGTCACCAGGTCAGAGGGAGGCCCAGAGAGGATCCCCAGTCATCATGTCCAGGTGAGGCTCAGGTGTGGAACAGAGTCACCAGGTACCTATGATCGAAGGTGAGGACCAGAGTCACCAGATATGGGTGATGCGCAGGTAGGATCAGAGTCACCATATCTAGGTGAGGAAAAGAAAGTGTCCACAGCAATCAGGTCCAGGTGGGTAACAAAGTCCCCAGGACTGGGTGAGGCTCAGATGTGGACCAGATTCACCAGGTCCAGGTGAGGCCCAGGTGGTGACCAGAGTTCCCGGGTCTGGGAGAGGACGAGGTAAGGACCAGATTTACCAGGTACAAGAGGCCCACGGTGGGACCTGAGTCACCAGGTATGGGTGAGGCCCAGGTGGCCATCCCACTCACAAGGTCCAGGAGAGGCCAACCTGCATGCCAGAGTCACCAGATCCAGGTGACGCCCTAGTGGGGACCGGAGTCACCAGGTAAATGTGAGTCTACAAGAACACCACAGTCACCAGGTCCTGGTGTGGTTCATGTGTGAACGAGAGTCACCAGGTCCAGGTGAGACCCAGGTGGGGACCACAGTCACCAGGTCCAGATTGAGGCCTAGGTGGAGGGACCAGATTCATCAGGAGCAGTTGAGGCCAAAGTGTTGAGCAAAGTTATCATGTCCAGTTGAGACCTAGGTGGGGAACAGAGTAACCATGTCCCATTGATGCCAGTTGGGAAAAGAGTCACAAGGTCCGAGAGAGAGTCCACAGCAATCAGGTCCAGGTGGGGAACAAAGTCACCAGGACTGGGTGAGGCTCAGATGGGGACCAGAGTCATCAGATCCAGGTGAAGCCCAGGTGGGGAGCAGAGTCACTAGGTCCAGATGAGGCCCAGGTGAGGACCAGAGTTACATGGTACACGTGAGACCCCGATTGGGATCAGAGGCAACAGGTCCATGTGAGGCCGGCTTGGGGACATGGTCAACAGGTGTACTTGAGGCCCAGGTGTGGAACACAGTAACCAGGTCCTGGTGAGTCCCCGGTGGTGAGAAGAGTCACCACATCCAGGTGAGCTCCAGGTGGGGACCAGGATCACCAGGTAAAAGGGAGGCCCTTGAAAGAACGAGAGACAACAGTTCGAGTTCAGGCGCAGGTGGCAACCAGGGTCAGCAGGTCCAAGTCAGGCCAAAGTGAGGTTCACAGTCACTAGGGCACGGTGAGACCGAGACGGGGACCAGAGTCATCTGGTCCAGGTGAGGTCCAGTTGTGGAACACAGTCACCGGGTCCCAATTTTGCCCAGTTGAGGACCATGGTCAACAGGGCCAGGTGAGGCCAAGATGGGGACCGGAGTCCCCAAATCCTGGCGAAGCCCAGGTGGGGACCACAGTCACCAGAATCAGGGTAGTCTCAGGTGCAGACCAGAATCACCAGGTCCAGGTGAGGTGCAGGTGGCAACCACACTCACCAGGAACCGGTGGGGCCTGGTGAGGACCAGAGTCACGAGGTACATGCAAACCTAGAAACACTGCAGCCACCAGGTCCACATGATGTCCATGTGGGAACGAGAATCACCAGTTACAGGTGAGGACCAGGTGGTGATCCGACTCACCATGTCCAGGTGAGACCCAGGTGGGAGCCAGTCTCACCATGACCAGGTGTGGCCAAGGTGAAGACTAGAGTTAATAGGTCTGGCTGGGTCACTGTTAGTGAACAGTGTAACGATATCCTGATGCTACACAGGTGGGTACCAGAGACACCAGGTCCTGGTGACCCCGAGATGGGACCAGAGACCTAAGGTCCAGTTGAGGTCCCGATGGGAACCACAGTCACCATGTCAGGTGAGGCCATGCTTAGAATCAGAGTCACCAGTTACAGGTGAGGCCCAGGTGGAGCCAGAGTCACCTGGTATAGAAGAGGCCAAACTCAGGACCAAAGTTACAAGGATCAGGGCAGTCCCAGTGGGGAATAGAGTAACCATGTCCCAATGATTCCCAGGAAGAAACAGATTCACCAGGTCCAGATGAGGCGCAGTTGGGGAGCATAATCACTAGGTCCCGGTGAGGCCCAGTTGAGGACCAGAGTCACCAGGTCAAGTTGAGGCCTAGAGGCGTACCAGATTCCCCTGGTCTAGGTGACATCCAGATGGGGACCAGACTCACCATGTCAGGGTGAGGCCCAGAGGGGATCCAGAGTCATCATGTCCAGGTGAGGCTCAGGTGTGGAACAGAGTATCCAGGTCATAATGATCCACAGGTGAGGACCAGAGTCACCAGAACTGGGTGAGGCCCAGTAAGGATCAGAGTCAGCAGTTCCAGGTGAGGCCAAGTAGGAGTCCACAGCAATCAGGTCCAGGTGGGGAGCAAAGTAACCAAGCCTGGGTGAGGCCCAGATGGGGACCAGATTCACCAGACCCAGGTGATTCCCAGGTGGTGACCAGAGTTAGCAGTTCCGGGTGAGGACCAGGTAAGGACCAGATTCACCAGGTCCAAGTGAGGCCCACGTGGGGCCTTTGTCACCAGGTATGAGTGAGGCCCAGGTGGCAAGCACACTCACCAGGTCCAGGTGAGGCCAACCTGCAGGCAATGCAGAGAAAGCGTGTCCCGATGATGCCCAGGTAGGGACCAGAGTTACCAGGTCCAGGTGAGGTCAACCTGCAGGCCATGCAGTGGAACCATGTCCCCATGATGCCCAGGTAGGGACCAGAGTCACCAGGTCCACATGAGGCCCAGATGGAGCATATTCACTAGGTCCAGGTGAGGCTCAGTTGAGGACCAGAGTCACCAGATCTGGTTGAGACCTAGAGGGGTACAAGAATCACCAGGCCCAGGTGACATCCAGATGGGGACCAGGGTCACGAGGTCAGGGTGAGGCCCAGACAGGTTCCAGTGTCATCATGTCCAGGTGAGGCTCAGGTGTGGATCAGAGTCTCCAGGTACCAATGATGCCCAGGTGAGGACCAGAGTCACCAGGTCTGGGTGACGCTCAGATAGGATCAGAGTCACCAGTTCCAGGTGAGGCCAATTATTAGTCCACAGCAATCAGGTCCAGGTGGGGAACAAAGTCACCAGGACTGGGTGAGGCCCAGATGGGGACCAGATTCAACAGGTCCAGGTTATTCCCAGGTGGTGACAAGGGTTACCAGTTCTGGGTGAGGACCAGGTAAGGACCAGATTCACCAGGTCCAAGTGAAGCCCACGTGGGACCTGTGTCACCAGTTATGGGGAGACCCAGGTGGCAACCTCACTCACCAGGTCCAGGGGAGGCCACCCTGCAGGCAATGCAGAGGAAGAGTGTCTCGATGATGCCCAGGTAGAACCACAGTTACTAGGTCCAGGTGCGGCCAACCTAAAGGCCATGCAGTGGAACCAAGTCCCGATGATGCCCAGGTAGGGAAGAGAGTCACCAGGTCCAAATGAGGCCCAGATGGAGCATATTCAATAGGTCCAGGTGAGGCCCAGTTGAGGACCAGAGTCACCAGATCCAGGTGAAGCCAAGGTGGGGACCAGATCACTAGGTCCAGATGAGGCCCAAGTGAGGACCAGTGTTACCAGGTACACGTGATGCCCCGGTGGGAATCAGAGGAAACAGGTCCATATGAGGCCGGCTTCGGTACCATGGTCAACAGGTCTACTTGAGGCCAAGGTGTGGAACACAGTAACCAGGTCCAGGTGAGTCCCCGGTGGTGACAAGAGTCACCACGTCCAGGTGAGTCCCAGGGGGGATCAGGATCACCAGGTACAGGGGAAGCCCTTAAATGAACCAGAGTCAACAGTTCGAGGTCAGGCGCAGGTGTCAACCAGGGTCAAGAGGTCCAAGTCAGGCCAAAGTGGGGTTCACAGTCACTAGGGCACTTTGAGACCCAGAGGGGGACCAGAGTCACCTGGTCCAGGTGAGGTCCAGGGGTGGAACACAGTCACCGGGTCCCAATTTTGCCAGTTGAAGACCATGGTTGACAGGGCAAGGTGAGGCCCAGATTGGGGATCCTCAATCTGGATCAGAGTCACCAGTTCCAGTTGAGGCTAAGAAGGAGTCCACAGCAATCAGGTCCAGATTGACGCCTAGGTCGGGGGACCAGAGTCATCAGGACCAGTTGAGGCCAAAGTGTGGAGCAAAGTTATCATGTCCAGGTGAGGCCCATGTGGGGAACAGAGTAACCATGTCCCATTGATGCCAGGTGGGTAAAGACTCACAAGGTCCAGACGAGGCCTAAGTGAGGAGTAGATTAACCATGTCCTCTTTAGGCCCAGTTGAGGACCAGAGTCCCCAGCTCCGGGTGAGTCCCAGAGGGGGACCAGCGTCACCCGGTTCTGGTGATATCCAGGTGGGGACCAGAGTCAGCACGTCAGGGTGAGACCCAGAGTCAGACGAGAATCACTATGTCCACTTGAGGCCCCGATGTGGAACTGAGAAACCAGGTCCCATGATGCCCATATGAGGACCTGAGTCACCAGGTCCAGGTGAGGTCCCTGTGGGAACCAGTCACCTCGTCCTGGTGAGGCCCAGGTGGGACCACAGTCAACAGGTCCAGGTGAGGCCCAGGTATATAAGAGAGTATCCAGGTCCCAGTGATGCCCAGGTAAGGACCAGAGTCAACAGGTCCAGGAGAGGCCCAAATATGGATCAGAGTCATTGTGTTCCAGGTGAGGCCAGATGGAGACCACAGGAACCAGGTCCAGGAGAGCCCCATATGGGAACCAGACCCACCAGATCCAGGTGAGGTCCAGGTGGGACCACAGTCACAAGGTCCATGTGAGGCGCAGGTGGCAACAGGATTTACCAAGTCCAAGTGAGGCCGAGGTGGCGACCAGTCACCAGATCCAGGTGCGGACCAGCTAAGGACCAGATTCACCAGGCCAAGTGAAGCCCAATGGGTGACCAGAGTCACCAGGTAAGGGTGAGGCCCAGAGGGGGAACCAGAGTAACCAGTTCAGTTTGGGGCCCAGATTGGGACCAGAGGTCCCTGGTCAAAGTGAGGCCCAGATGTGGAATAGAGTATCCAGATCGCAATGATGCCTGGTTGAGGACCAGAGTCACTCGCGCCATGCAGGCCCAGATGGGGAACAGAATCACTAGGTCCTGGTGAGGCATAGAATAAGACCACAGTCAGCAATAACAGGTGAGCCCATTGTGGGTACCAGAGCCACTCTATCCAGCTGAGTCCCAGGTTCATGTGAGACCCACGTGAGGAGCAGATTCATCAGGTCTAATTGAGGCATAGCTAGGGACAAGAGTCACCAGGTCTGGGTGCGGACTAGGTGGGGCAAGATTCAGCAGTTCTGAGTGAGGTCAAGTGGGAATGAGAGACACCAGGTCCAGGTGAGGCCAAACGGAGGACCAGAGTCACCAGATCCAGGTGAGGTCCATGTTGGAAAGAGAGTCACCAGGTCCAAGAGAGGACCAGGTGGGGACCAGAGTCACCAGATCCAGGTGAGGTACAGGTGGGGACCAGAGTCACCAGATCCAGGTGAAGCCCAGGTGGGGACCAGAGTCACTAGGTCCAGATGAGGCCCAGATGAGGGCCAGAGTACCAGGTACACGTGAGGCCCCGGTGGGGATCAGAGGCAACAGGTCATGTGAGGCCGGCTTGGGGACCATGGTCAACAAGTCTACTTGAGGCCCAGATGTGGAACACAGTAAGCAGGTCCAGGTGCGTACGCGGTTGTGACATGAGTCACCACGTCCAGTTGAGACCCAGGTGGGGACCAGGATCACAAGGTACAGGGTAGGCCCTTGAAAGTACCAGAGTCAACAGTTCGAGGTCAGGTGCACGTGGCAACCAAGTTCAGCAGGTCCAAGTCAGGGCAAACTTGGGTTCACAGTCACTAGGGCGTGGTGAGACCCAGAGGGAGACCAGAATCAGCTGGTCCAGGTGAGGTCCAGTTGTGGAATACAGTCACCGGGTCCCAATTTTGCCCAGTTGAGGACCATGGTCAACAGGGCCAGGTGAGGCATAGATGGAGACCGGAGTCCCCAAAGCAGGTGAAGCCCAGGTGGGGACCACAGTCACCAGATCCAGGGTAGTCTCAGGTGCAGACCAGAATCACCAGGTCCACTTGAGGTGCAGGTGGCAACCACACTGACCAGGTCCCTGTGAGGCCCTGGTGGGGACCAGAGTCACGAGGTACATGAGAAGCTAGAAACACTGCAGCCACCAGGTCCACATGATGTCCATGTGGGAACGAGAATCACCACTTACAGGGGAGGACCAGTTGTGGATGCTACTCACCATGTCCAGGTGAGACCCAGGTGGGAACCAGTGTCAACATGTCCAGGTGTGGCTCAGGTGAAGACCAGAGTTAATAGGTCCGGCTGGGTCACTGTTAGTGAACAGTGTAACCATATCCTGGTGCTACCCATGTGGGTACCAGAGACACCATATCCTGGTGAGGCCCAGGTGGGCCCAGAGACACGAGGTCCAGATGAGGTCCCGATGGGAACCACAGTCACCAGGTCAGGTGAGGCCATGCTTAGGATCAGAGTCACCAGTTACAGGTGAGGCCCAGGTGGAGCCAGAGTCACCTGGTACAGAAGAGGCCAAAGTCAAGACCAGAGTTACCACGATCAGGTCAGTCCCAGTGGGGAATAGAGTAACCATTTCAGGATGATGCCCAGGAAGAACCAGAGTCACCAGGTCCAGATGAGGCGCAGGTGGGGAGCATATTCACTAGGTCCCTGTGAGGCCAAGTTGAGGACGAGAGTCACCAGGTCTAGTTGAGTCCTAGAGGGGTACCAGATTCACCTGGTCTAGGTGACATCCAAATGGAGACCAGAGTCACCATTTCAGGGTGAGGCCCAGAGTGGTTCCAGAGTCATCAAGTCCAGGTGAGGCTCAGGTGTGGAACAGAGTATCCAGGTCTTAATGATCCACAGTTGAGGACCAGAGTCACCAGATCTGGGTGAGGCCCAGTTAGGAACAGAGTCACCAGTTCCAGGTGAGGCCAAGAAAGTGTCCACAGCAATCAGGTCCAGGTGGGGAACAAAGTCACCAGGACTGGGTGAGGCCCAGATAGGGAACAGATTCACAAGGTCCAGGTGATTCCCAGGTGATGACCAGAGTTACCAGTTCCGGATGAGGACCAGGTAAGGACCAGATTCACCAGGTCCATGTGAGGCCCACCTGGGGACCTGTGTCACCAGGTATGGGTGAGGCCCAGGTAGCAAACCCACTCACCAGGTCCAGGTGAGGCCAACCTGCAGGCCATGCAGTGGAACCATGTCCAGATGATGCCTAGGTAGGGTCCAGAGTAACCAGTTCCAAATGAGGCCCAGATAGAGCATATTCACTAGGTCCATGTGAGGCCCAGTTGAGGACCAGAGTCACCAGAACTGGTTGAGGCCTAGAGGGGTACCAGAATCACCTGGTCCAGGTGACATCCAGATGGGGACCAGAGTCCCTGATAGTGAACAGTGTAACCATAACATGATGCTACATAGATGGTTACCAGAGACACCAGGTCTTGGTGAGGCCCAAGAGGGACCCGAGACATGAGGTTCAGGTGAGGTCCCGATGGGAACCGCAGTCAGCAGGTCAGGTGAGACCATGCTTAGGATCAGAGTCACCAGTTACAGGTGAGGCACAGGTTGAGCCAGAGTCACCTGGTACAGAAGAGACCAAAGTCAGGACAAGAGTTACCAGGATCAGGTCAGTCCAAGTGGGGAATAGAGTAACCATGTCCCGATGATGCCCAGGAAGAACCAGAGTCACCAGGTCCAGATGAGGCGCAGGTGGGGAGCATATTCACTAGGTCCCGGTGATGCCAAGTTGAGGACAAGAGTCACCAGTTCTAGTTGAGGCGTAGAGGGGTCCAGATTCACCTGGTCTAGGTGAAATCCAGATGGGTCCAGAATCACCAAGTCAGGGTGAGGCCCAGGTGGTGACCAGGGTTACCAGTTCCGGGTGAGTATAAGGTAAGGACCAGATTCACAAGGTCCAATCTAGGCCCACGTGGGGACCTTTGTCACCAGGTATGGGTGAGGCCCAGGTGGCAACCCCACTCACCAGGTCCAGGTGAGGCCAACCTGCAGGCCATGTAGAGGAACCACGTCCCGATGATGCCCATGTAGGGACCAGAGTTACCAGGTCCAGGTGAGGCCAACCTGCAGGCCATGCAGTGGATCCATGTCCCGATGATGCCCAGGTAGGGAACAGAGTCACCAGGCCCAAATGAGGCCCAGATGGGGCATATTCACTAGGTCCAGGTGAGGCCCAGTTGAGGACCAGAGTCACCAGATCTGGGTGACGTGCAGATAGGATCAGAGCCACCACTTCCAGGTAAGGCCAAGAAAGAGTCCACAGCAATCAGGTCCAGGTGGGGAACAAAGTCACCAGGACTGGGTGAGGCCCAGATGGAGACCAGATTCACTCACCAGGTCCAGGTGAGGCCCAGGTGGTGACCGGAGTCCCCGGGTCTAGTAGAGGACCAGTTAAGGACCAGATTCACCAGGTCAAAGAGGCACACGTGGGGACCTGAGTCACCAGGTATGGGTGTGTCCCAGGTGGCAACCCCACTCACCAGGTCCAGGTGAGGCCAACCTGCAGGCCATGTAGAGGAACCATGTCCCGATGATGCCCATGTAGGGACCAGAGTTACCAGGTCCAGGTGAGGCCAACCTGCAGGCCATGCAGTGGATCCATGTCCCGATGATGCCCAGGTAGGGAACAGAGTCACCAGGCCCAAAAGAGGCCCAGATGGGGCATATTCACTAGGTCCAGGTGAGGCCCAGTTGAGGACCAGAGTCACCAGATTTGGGTGACGTGCAGATAGGATCAGAGCCACCACTTCCAGGTAAGGCCAAGAAAGAGTCCACAGCAATCAGGTCCAGGTGGGGAACAAAGTCACCAGGACTGGGTGAGGCCCAGATGGAGACCAGATTCACTCACCAGGTCCAGGTGAGGCCCAGGTGGTGACCGGAGTCCCCGGGTCTAGTAGAGGACCAGGTAAGGACCAGATTCACCAGGTCAAAGAGGCACACGTGGGGACCTGAGTCACCAGGTATGGGTGTGTCCCAGGTGGCAACCCCACTCACCAGGTCCAGGTGAGGCCAACCTGCAGGCCAGAGTCACCAGATACACGTGAGGCCCTAGTGGGGACCAGAGTCACTAGGTAAATGTGAGTCTACAAGAACATCACAGTCACCAGGTCCAAGTGTGGTTCATGTGGGAAAAAGAGTCACCAGGTCCAAGAGACCCAGGTGGGGACCACAGTTACCAGGTCCAGATTGAGGCCTACGTGGGGGGACCAGATTCATCAGGACCAGTTGAGGCCAAAGTGTGGAGCAAAGTTATCATATCCAGGTGAGGCCCAGTTGGGGAACAGAGTAACCATGTCCCATTGATGTCAGGTGGGAAAAGAGTCACAGGTCAAGACGAGGTCTAAGTGAGGAGTAGATTCACCAGGTCCTGTTGAGGACCAGTTGTGGACCACTGTCCCCAGCTCTGGGTGAGTCCCAGAGGGGAAACAGAGTCACCCGGTTCTGGTGATATCCAGATGGGGACCAGAGTCACCACGTCAGGATGAGGCCCAGAGGGGGACGAGAATCACTAGGTCCAGGTGAGGCCCCAATGTGGACCTGAGAAAGCAGGACCCATGATGCCCATATGAGGACATGGGTCACCAGGTACAGGTGAGGTCCCTGTGGGAACCAGTCACCTCGTCCAGGAGAGGCCAGGTGGGACCACAGTCACCAGGTCCAGGTGAGGCCCAGGTATATAAGTGTGTATGCAGGTCCCAATAATGCCAAGGTAAGGACAGAGTAAACAGGTCTAGGAGAGGCCCAAATATGGATCAGAGTCATTTTGTTCCAGGTGAGGCCAGATGGAGACCACAGGAACCAGGTCCAGTAGAGCCCCATATGGGAACCAGAGCCACCAGATCCAGGTGAGGTCCAGGTGGGACCACTTTCACAAGGTCCAGGGGAGGCGCAGATGGCAACAGGATTCACCAAGCCCAGGTGAGGCGCAGGTGGCGACCTGTCACCAGATCCAGGTGTGGACCAGCTAAAGACCAGATTCACCAGGCCCAAGTGAAGCCCAAGGGGTGACCAGAGTCACCAGGTAAGGGTGAGGCCCAGAGTGGAACCAGAGTAACCAGTTTAGTTTGAGGCCCAGAATGGGACCAGAGGTCACTGGTCTAAGTGAGGTCCAGGTGTGGAACAGAGTATCCAGGTCCCAATGTTGCCTTGGTGAGGACCAGAGTCCCTAGGGCCATGCAGGCCCAGATGGGGAACCGAATCACTAGGTCCTGGTGAGACATAGAATAAGACCACATTCAGCAGTATCAGGTGAGCCCCTTGTGGGAACCAGAGCCACTCTATCCATCTGAGTCCCAGGTCCATGTGAGGCCCACTTGAGGACAAGATTCTTCAGGTTGAATAGAGGCATAGCTGGGGACAAGTGTCGCCAGGTCTGGGTGCGGCCTAGGTGGGGCAAGATTCAGCAGTTCTGAGTTAGGTCAAAGTGGGGACGAGAGACACCAGGTCCAGGTGAGGCCAAACTGAGGACCAGAGTCACCAGATCCAGGTGAGGTCCATGATGGAAAGAGAGTCAGCAGGTCCAGGAGAGGTCCAGGTTGGGACCAGTGTCCCCAGATCCAGGTGAAGTCCAGGTGGGGATCAGAGTCACCAGATCCAGGTGAAGCCCAGGTGGGGACCAGAGTCACTAGGTCCAGATGAGGCCCAGGTGAGGACCAGAGTTACCAGGTACACGTGAGGCGCCGATAGGTATCAGAGGCAACAGGTCCATGTGAGGCAGGCTTGGGGACCATGGTCAAGAGTTCTACTTGAGGCCCGGTGTGGAACACTGTTACCAGGTCCAAGTGAGTCCACGGTGGTGAAAAGAGTCACCAGGTCCAGGTAAGGCCCAGTTGGGGACTAGGATCACCAGGTACAGGGGAGGCCCTTGAAAGAACCAGAGTCAACATTTCGAGGTCAGGCGCAGGTGACAACCAGGTTCAGCAGGTCCAAGTCAGGCCAAAGTGGGGTTCACAGTCACTAGAGCACGGTGAGACCCAGAGGGGCACCAGAGTAACCTGGTCCAGGTGAGGTCCAGGTGTGGAACACAGTCACCGGGTCCCAATTTTGCCCAGTTGAGGACCATGGTCAACAGGGCCAGGTGAGGCCCAGATGGGAATCGGAGTGCCCAAATCCAGGTGAAGCCCAGATTGGGACCATAGTCACCAGATCCAGGGTAGTCTCAGGTGCAGACCAGAATCACCAGGTCCAGGTGAGGTGCAGGTGGCAACCACACTCACCAGGTCCCGGTGAGGCCCTCGTGGGGACCAGAGTCACGAGGTACATGAGAAGCTAGAAACACTGCAGCCACCAGGTCCACATGATGTCCATTTGGGAACGAGAATCACCAGTTAGAGGTGAGGACCCTGTGGGGATCCGACTCACCATGTCCAGGTGAGACCCAGGTGGGAACCAGTGTCACCATGTCCAGGTGTGGCCCAGGTGAAGACCAGAGTTAATAGGTCCGGCTGGGTCACTGTTAGTGAACAGTGTAACCATATCCTGATGCTACCCAGGTGGGTATGAGAGACACCAAGTCCTGGTGAGGCCCAGGTGAGACCAGAGACATGAGGACCAGGTGAGGTCCCATGGGCACCACAGACATCAGGTGAGGTGAGTCCATGCTTAGGATCAGATTCAACAGTTACAGGTGAGACCCAGGTGGAGCCAGAGTCACCTGGTACAGATGAGGCGCAGGTGGGGAGCATATTCACTAGGTCCCGGTGAGGCCCAGTTGAGGACCAGAGTCACCAAGTCTAGTTGAGACCCAGAGGGGTACCAGATTCACCTGGTCTTGGTGACATCCAGATGGGTACCAGAGTCTTCAGGTCAGGGTGAGGCCCAGAGTGGTTCCAGAGTCAACATGTGCAGGTGAGGCTCAGGTGTGGAACAGAGTCACCAGGTACCAATGATTCCAAGGTGAGGACCAGAGTCAACAGGTCTGGGTGAGGCGCAGATAGGATCAGAGACACCAGTTCCAGGTGAGGCCAAGAAACAGTCCAAAGCAATCAGGTACAGGTGGGGAACAAAGTCACCTGGACTGGGTGAGGCCCAGATGGGACCAGATCCACCAGGTCCAGGTGAGCCCAGGTGGTGTCCAGAGTCCCCGAATCTGGGAGAGGAACAGGTAAGGAACAGATTCACCAGGTCCAAGAGTCTCACGTTGGGACCTGAGTCACTAGGTATGGGTGAGACCCAGGTGGCAACCCCACACACCAGGTCCAGGTTAGGGCAACCTTCAGGCCATGCAAAGCAACCATGTCCCGATGATGCCCAGGTAGGGACCAGAGTCACCAGGTCCAGATGAGGCGCAGGTGGGGAGCATGTTCACTAGGTCCCGGTGAGGCCCAGTTGAGGACCAGAGTCACCAGGTGAAGTTGAGGCCTAGAGGGGTACCTGTTTCACCTGGTCTAGGTGACATCCAGATGTGGACCAGTGTCACCATGTCAGGCTGAGGCCCAGAGGGGATCCAGAGTCATCATATCCAGGTGAGGCTCAGGTTGGAACAGAGTATCCATGTCATAATGGACCACAGGTGAGTACCAGAGTCACCAGTTCTGGGTGAGGCCCAGTTAGGATCAGAGTCACCAGTTCCAGGTGAGGCCAAGAAGGAGTCCACAGCAATCAGTCCCAGATGGGGAACAAAGTCACCAGGACTGGGTGAGGCCCAGATGGGGACCAGATTCACCAGGCCCAGGTGATTCCCAGGTGGTGACCAGACTTACCAGTTCCGGGTGAGGACCAGGTAAGGGTCAGATTCACCAGGTCCAAGTGATGAGCACGTGGGGACCTGTGTCACCAGGTATGGGTGAGGCACTGGTGAAAACCCCACTAACAAGGTCCAGGTGAAGCCAACATGCAGGCCATGCAGAGGAACCATGTCCCAATGATGCCCATGTAGGGAATAGACTTACCGGGTCCAGGTGAGGCCAACCTGCATGCCATGCAGAGAAACCATGTCCCGTTGATGCCCAGGTCGGGACCAGATTTACCAGGTCCAGGTGACGCCAACCTGCAGGCCATGCAGTGGAACCATGTCCCGATGATGCCCAGGTAGGGACCAGAGTCACCAGGTCCAAATGAGGCCCAGATGGAGCATATTCACTAGGTCCAGGTGAGGACCAGTTGAGGACCAGAGTCACCAGATCTCGTTGAGGCCTAGAGGGGTACCAGAATCACCTGGTCCAGGTGACATCCAGATGGGGACCAGAATCACCAGGTCAGGGTGAGGCCCAGTGAGGTTCCAGAGTCATCATGTCCAGGTGAGGCTCAGGTGCAGAACAGAGTCACCAGGTACCAATGATGCCCAGGTGAAGACCAGAGTCAACAGGTCTGGGTGAGGCGCAGATAGGATCAGAGACACCGGTTCCAGGTGAGGCCAAGAAGGAGTCCACACCAATCAGGTCCAGGTGGGGAACAAAGTCACCAGGACTGGGTGAGGCCCAATGGGGACCACAATCACCAGGTCCAGGTGAGGCCCAGTTGGGGACCAGAGTACCCGGGTCTGGGAGAGGACCAGGTAAGCACCAGATTAACAGGTCCAAGAGGCCCACGTGGGGACCTGAGTCATCAGGTTTCGGTGAGGCCCTGTTGGCAACCCCACTCACCAGGTCCAAGTGAGGTGAACCTGCAGGCCAGAGTCAACAGATCCAGTTGAGGTCCTAGTGGGGACACGAGGCACCAGGTAAATGTGAGTCTACAAGAACACCACAGTCACCAGGTCCAGGTTTGGTTCATGTGGGAACGAGAGTCACCAGGTCCAGGTGAGACCCAGGGGGGGACCACAGTCACCAGGTCCAGATTGAGGCCTAGGTTGGGGGACCAGAGTCATCAGGACCAGTTGAGCCCAAAGTGTGGAGCAAAGTTATCATGTCCAGGTGAGGCCCATGTGGGGAACACAGTAACCATGTCCCATTGATTCCAGGTGGGAAAAGAGTCACAAGGTCAGTCGAGGTCTAAGTGAGGAGTAGATTCACCAGGTCCTGTTGAGGCCCAGCTGAGGACAAGTGTCCCCAACTCCGGGTGAGTCCCAGAGGGGGACCAGAGTCCCCCGGTTCTGGTGATATCCAGGTGGGAACCAGAGTCAGCATGTCAGGAAGAGGCCCAGAGGGGGACGAGAATCACTAGGTCTAGGTGAGGCCCCGATGTGGAACTGAGAAACCAGGTCCCATGATGCCCATATGAGGACGTGAGTCACCGGGTCCAGTTGAGGTCCCTGTGGGAACCAGTCACCTCGCCCAGGTGAGGCACAGGTGAGACCACAGTCATCAGGTCCAGGTGAGGCCCAGGTATATAAGAGAGTATCCAGGTCCCAATGATGCCCAGATAAGGACCAGAGTCAACAGGTCCAGGAGAGGCCCAAATATGGATCAGAGTCATTGTGTTCCAGGTGAGGCCAGATGGAGACCACAGGAACCAGGTCCAGGAGAGCCCCATATGGGAACCAGAGCCACCAGATCCAGGTGAGGTCCACGTGAGGACACAGTCACAAGGTCCAGGTGAGGTGCACGTGGCAACAGGATTCACCAAGTCCAGGTGAAGCCCGGGTGGCGACCAGTCACGACATCCAGGTGCGGACCAGCTAAGGACCAGAATCACCAGGCCCAAGTGAACACCAAGGGGTGACCAGAGTCACCAGGTAAGGGTGAGGCCCAGAGAGGGAACCAGAGTAACCATTTAGTTTGAGGCCCAGAATGGGACCTAGGTCCCTGGTCAAAGTGAAGCTCTTGTGGGGTATAGAGTATCCAGGTCCCTGTGATGCCTGGGTGAGGACCAGAGTCACTAGGGCCATGCAGGCCCAGATGGGGAACAGAATCACTAGGTCCTGTTGAGGCATAGAAACACACCCCAGTCAGCAGTATCAGGTGAGCCCCTTGTGGGAACCAGAGCCACTCTCTCCAGCTGAGTCGGAGGTCCATGTGAGGCCCACGTGAGGACCAGATTCATCAGGTCGAATTGAGGCATAGCTGGGGACAAAATCACCAGTTGTGGGTGCGGCCTAGGTGGGGCAAGATTCAGCAGTTCTGAGTTAGGTCAAAATGGGGACGAGAGACACCAGGTCCAGGTGAGGTCCATGTTGGAAAGAGAGTCACCAGGTCCAGGAGAGGTCCAGGTGTGGACCAGAGTCACCAGATCCAGGTGAAGCCCAGGTGGGGACCAGAGTCACTAGGTCCAGTTGAGGCCCATGTGAGGAGCAGAGTTACCAGGTACACGTGAGGCCTTGGTGGGTATCAGAGGCATCAGGTCCATGTGAGGCCGGCTTGGGGACCATGGTCAACAGGTCTACTTGAGGCCCAGGACTGGAACATAGTAAGCAGGTCCAGGTGAGTCCTCCGTGGTGACAAGTGTCACCACGTCCAGGTGAGGCCCTGGTGGGGACCAGGATCACCAGGTACAGGGGAGGACCTTGAAAGAACGAGAGTCAACAGTTCGAGGTCAGGCGCAGGTGGCAACAAGTGTCAGGAGGTCCAAGTCAGGCCAAAGTGGGGTTGACAGTCACTAGGGATGGTTGAGACCCAGAGGGGGACCAGAGTCATGTGGTCCAGGTGAGGTCCAGTTGTGGAACACAGTCACCGGGTCCCAATTTTGCCCAGGTGAGGACCATGGACAACAGGGCCAGGTGAGGCCCAGATGGGGACCGGAATCCCCATTTCCAGGTGAAGCCCAGGTGGGACCAGTCACCAGATCCAGGGT
The DNA here is from genome assembly GCF_011100685.1 of Canis lupus familiaris. Lineage (NCBI taxonomy): Eukaryota > Metazoa > Chordata > Mammalia > Carnivora > Canidae > Canis > Canis lupus. The sequence continues at coordinate 112,164 of NW_023330524.1, forward strand.
AGTCTCAGGTGCAGACAAGAATCACCAGGTCCAGGTGAGGTGTAGGTGGCAACCACACTCACCAGGTCCCTGTGAGTCCCTGGTGGGGACCGGAGTCACGAGGTACATGAGAAGCTAGAAACACTGCAGCCACCAGGTCCACATGATGTCCATGTGGGAACGAGAATCACCAGTTACAGGTGAGGACCAGGTGGGGATCCCACTCACCATTTCAAGGTGAAACCCAGGTGGGAACCAGTGTCACCATGTCCAGGTGTGGCCCAGGTGAAGACCAGAGTTAATAGTTCCGGCTGGGTCACTGTTAGTGAACAGTGTAACCATATCCTAATGCTACCCAGGTGGGTACCAGAGCCACAGGTCCTGGTGAGGCCCAGGTGGGACCAGAGATATGAGGTCCGGGTGAGGTCCAGATGGGAACCACAGTCACCAGGTCAGGTGAGGCCATGCTTAGGATCAGAGTCACCAGTTACAGGTGAGGCCCAGGTGGAGCCAGAGTCACCTGGTACAGAAGAGGCCAAAGTCAGGACCAGAGTTACCAGGATCAGGTCAGTCCCGGTGGGGAATAGAGTAACCTTGTCCCGATGATGCCCAAGTAAAACCAGAGTCACCAAGTCCAGATGAGGCGCAGGTGGGGAGCATGTTCACTAGGTCCCCGTGAGCCCCAGTTGAGGACCAGGGTCACCAGGTCAAGTTGAGGCCTAGAGGGATACCAGATTCACCTGGTCTAGGTGACATCGGGATGGGGACCAGAGTCATCATGTCATGGTGAGGCCCTGAGGGGATCCAGAGTCATCATGTCCAGGTGAGGCTCAGGTGTGGAACAGAGTATCCAGGTCATAATGTTCCATAGGAGAGGACCAGAGTCACCAGATCTGGGCGAGGCCCACTTAGGATCAGAGTCACCAGTTCCAGGTGAGGCCAAGAAGGAGTCCACAGCAATCAGGTCCAGGTGGGGTGACAAATTCACCAGGACTGGATGTGGACCAGATGGGGACCAAATTAACCTGGTTCAGGTGATTCCCAGGTGGTTACCCGAGTTAGGAGTTTCGGGTGAGGACCAGGTAAGGACCAGATTCACCAGGTCCAAGTGAGGCCCACGTGGGGACCTGTGTCACCAGGCATGGGTGAGGCCAAGGTGGCAACGCCACTCACCAGGTCCAGGTGAGTCCAACCTGCAGGCCATGCAGAGGAACCATGTCCCGATGATGCCCAGGTATGAACTAGAGTTACCGGGTCCAGGTGAGGCCAACCTGCAGGCCATGTGTGGAACGATGTCCCGATGATGCCCAGGTAGGGACCAGAGTTACCAGGTCCAGGTGAGGCCAACCTGCAAGTCATGCAGTGGAACCATGTCCCGATGATGCCCAGGTAGTGACCAGAGTCACCAGGTGCAAATTTGGCCCAGATGGAGCATATTCACTAGGTCCAGGTGAGGCCCAGTTGAGAACCAGAGTCACCAGATCTGGTTGAGGCCTAGAGGGGTACCAGAATCACTTGGTCCAGGTGACATCCAGATGGGGACCAGAATCACCAGGTCAGGGTGAGGCCCAGAGGGGTTCCAGAGTCATCATGTCCAGGTGAGGCTCTGGTGTGGAACAGAGTCACCAGGTACCAATGATGCCCAGGTGAGGACCATGGTCACCATGTCTGGGTGACGCGCAGATATGATCAGAGTCACCAGTTCCCGGTGAGGCCAAGAAAGTGTCCAAAGGAATCAGGTCCAGGTGGGGAACAAAGTCACCAGGACTGGGTGAGGCCCAGATGGGGACCAGATTCACAGGTCCAGATGAGGCCCAGTTGGGGACCAGAGTACCCGGATCTGGGAGAGGACCAGGTAACGACCAGATTAACAGGTCCAAGAGGCCCACGTGGGGAACTGAGTCACCAGTTATGGGTTGGCAACCCCACTCACCAGGTCCAGGTGAGGACAACCTTCAGGCAAGAGTCACCAGATCCATGTGAGGCCCTCGTGGGGACCGGAGTCACCAGGTAAATGTGCGGCTACAAAAATACCACAGTCACCATGTCCAGGTGTGGTTCATGTGGGAACGAGAGACACCACGTCTAGGTGAGAACCAGGTGGGGACCACAGTCACCAGGTCCAGATTGAGTCCTAGGTGGGGGGACCAGAGTCATAAGGACCAGTTGAGGCCAAAGTATGGAGCAAAGTTATCATGTCCAGAGAGGCCCAAGGGGGAAACAGATTAACCATGTCCCATTGATGCCAGGTGGGAAAAGAGTGACAAGGTCCCGGTGAGGCGCAGGTGGCAACAGGATTCACCAAGTCCATGTGAAGCCGAGGTGGGGACCACAGTCACCAGATCCAGGGTAGTCTCAGGTGCAGACCAGAATCACCAGGTCCAGGTGTGGTGCAGGTGGCAACCACACTCACCAGGTCCCGGTGAGGCACTGGTGGGGACCAGAGTCACGAGGTACATGATGAGCTAGAAACAGATAGGATCCCTGGGTGGCGCAGCGGTTTGCGCCTGCCTTTGGCCCAGGGCGCGATCCTGGAGACCCGGGATCGAATCCCACATCGGGCTCCCGGTGCATGGAGCCTGCTTCTCCCTCTGCCTGTGTCTCTGCCTCTCTCTCTCTCTGTGACTATCATAAATCAATAAAAATTTAAAAAAAAAGATTCTAGAAACACTGCGGCCAAAATGTCCACATGATCTCCATGTGGGAACGAGAATCACTAGTTACAGGTGAGGACCAGGTGGGGATCCGTCTCACCATATCCAGGTGAGACCCAGGTGGGAAACAGTGTCACCATGTCCAGGTGTGGCCCAGGTGAAGACCAGAGTTAATAGGTCCGGCTGGGTCACTGTTAATGAACAGTGTAACCATATCCTGATGCTACCCAGGTGGGAAGCAGAGACACCAGGTCTTGGTGAGGCCCAAGTGGGACCAGAAACATGAGGTCCAGATGAGGTCCCGATGGGAACCACAGTCACCAGGTCAGGTGAGGCCATGCTTAGGATCAGAGTCACTCGTTACAGGTGAGGCCCAGGTGGAGCCAGAGTCACCTGGTACAGAAGAGGCCAAAGTCAGGACCAGAGTTACCAGGATCAGGTCAGTCCCAGTGTTGAATAGAGTAACCATGTCACGATGATGCCCAGGTAGAAACAGAGTCACCAGTCCAGATGAGGCGCAGGTGGGGAGCATGTTCACTAGGTCCCGGAGAGGCCCAGTTGAGGACCAGAGTCACCAGGTCAAGTTGAGGCCTAGAGGGGTACCAGATTCACCTGGTCTAGGTGACATTCAGATGGTGACCAGAGTCACCATGTCAGGGTGAGGAACAGAAAGGTTCCAGAGTCATCATGTCCAGGTGAGGCTCAGTTGTGGAACAGAGTATCCAGGTCATAAAGGTCCACAGGTGAGGACCAGAGTCACCAGATCTCGGTGAGGCCCAGTTAGGATCAGAGTCACCAGTTTCAGGTGAGGCCAAGAAGGAGTCCACAGCAATCAGGTCCAGGTGGGGAACAAAGTCACCAGGACTGGATGAGGCCCAGATGGGATTCAGATTCAAAAGGTCCAGGTGATTCCCAGGTGGTGACCAGAGTTACAAGTTCCGGTTGAGGACCAGGTAAGGACCAGATTCACCAGGTCCAAGTGAGGCCTCTTGGGTACCTGAGTCACCAGGTATGGGTGAGGCCCAGGAACAAACCCACTCCCCAGTTCCAGGTGAGGAAATCCTGAACGCCATGCAGAGGAACCATGTCCCGATGATGCCCATGTAGGGACTGGAGTTACCAGGTCCAGGTGAAGTCAACCCGCAGGCCATGCAGTGGAACCATGTTCCGATGAAGCCCAGGTAGGGACTACAGTCACCGGGTCCAAATGAGGCCCAGATGGAGCATATTCACTAGGTCCAGGTGAGGCCCAGTTGAGGACCAGAGTCACCAGATCTTGTTGAGGCTTAGAGGGGTACCAGAATCACCTGGTCCAAGTGGCATTGAGATGGAGACCAGAGTCACCAGTTTAGGGTGAGGTCCAGAGAGGATCCAGAGTCATCATGTCCAGGTGAGGCTCAGGTGTGGAACAGAGTCACCAGGTACCAATCATGTCCAGGTGAGGACCAGGGTAACCAGATCTGGGTGACGCGCAGATACGATCAGAGTCACCAGTTAAAGGTGAGGCCAAGAAAGAGTCCACAGCAATCAGGTCCAGGTGGGGAACAATGTCACCAGGACTGGATGACGCCCAGATGGGGACCAGATTCACCAGGTCCAGGTGATTCCCAGGTGGTGTCCAGAGTTACGAGTTCCGGGTGAGAACAAGGTAAGGACCAGATTCACCCGGTCCAAGTGAGGCCCACGTGGGGACCTGTGTCACCAGGCATGGGAGAGGCACAGGAGACAACCCCACTCACAAGGTCCAGGTGATGCCAACCTGCAGGCCATGCAGAGGAATCATGTCCCCATGATGCCCAGGTAGGGACTAGAGTTACCAGGTCCAGGTGATGCCAACCTTCAGGCCTTGTGTGGAACCATGTCCCGATGATGCCCAGGTAGGGACCAGAGTTACAAGGTCCAGGTGAGGCCAACCTGCAGGCCATGCAGTGGAACCATATCCCTATGATGCCCAGGTAGGGACCAGATTCACCAGGCCCAAGTGAAGCCCAGGGGGTGACCAGAGTCACCAGGTAAGGGTGAGGCCAGAGGGGGAAGCAGAGTAACCAGTTTAGTTTGAGGCCCAGAATGGGACCAGAGGTCCCTGGTCAAAGTGAGGCCCAGGTGTGGAATAGAGTATCCAGGTCCCAATGATGCCTGGGTGAGGACCAGAGTCACTAGGGCCATGCAGGCCCCGATGCGGAACAGAATCACTAGGTCCTGGTGAGGCATAGAATAAGACCACTGGTGAATAAGTCACCAGTAACAGGTGAGCCCCTTGTGGGAACCAGAGCCACAGTATCCAGCTGTGTCCCAGGAACATATGAGGCACACTTGTGGACCAGATTCCTCAGGTCGAATTGAGGCATAGCTGGGGACAAGAGTCACCAGGTCTGGGTGCGCCCTAGGTGGGGCAAGATGCAGCAGTTCTGAGTTAGGTCAAAGTGGGGACGAGAGACACCATGTCCAGGTGAGGCCAAACTGAGAATCAGAGTCACCATACCCAAGTGAAGTCCATGTTGGAAAGAGAGTCACCAGTTCCAGGAGAGGTCTAGGTGGGGACCAGAGCCACCAGATCCAGGTGAAGCCCAGGTGGGAACCAGAGTCACTAGGTCCAGATGAGGCCCAGGTGAGGACCAGAGTTACCAGGTACACGTGAGGCCCCGGTGGGGATCAGAGGCAACAGGTCCATGTGAGGCCGTCTTGGGGACCATGGTCAACAGGTCTACTTGAGGCCCAGGTGTGGAACACAGTAAGCAGGTCCAGGTGAGTCCGCGGTGGTGCCTAGACACCACGTCCACGTGAGGCCCAGGTGGGGACCAGGATCACCAGGTACAGGGGAGGCCCTTGAAAGCACCAGAGTCAACATTTCGAGGTCAGGCGCAGGTGGCAACCAGGGTCAGCAGGCCCAAGTCAGGCCAAAGTTGGGTTCAAAGTCACGAGGGGACGGTGAGACCCAGAGGGGGACCAGAGTCATGTGGTCCAGGCGAGGTCCAAGTGTGGAAAACAGTCACCGGGTCCCAATTTTGCCCAGTAGAGGACCATGGTCAACAGGGCCAGGTGAGGCCCGGATGGGGACCGGAGTCCCCAAATCTGGGTGAAGCCCTGGTGGGGACCACAGTCACCAGATCCAGGGTAGTCTCAGGTGCAGAACAGAATCAACGATTCCAGGTGTGCTGCAGGTGGCAACCACACTCACCAGGTCCCGGTGAGGCCCTAGTGGGGACCAGAGTCACGAGGTACATGAGAAGCTAGAAACACTGCAGCCACCAGGTCCACATGATGTCCATGTGGGAACGATAATCACCAGTTACAGGTGAGGACCAGGTGGCTCTCCGACTCACCACGTCCAGGTGTGTCCCAGGTGAAGACCAGAGTTAATAGGTCCGGCTGGGTCACTGTTAGTGAACAGTGTAACCATATCCTGATGCTGCCCAGGTGGGTACCAGAGACACCATGTCCTGGTGAGGCCCAGGTGGGACCAGAGACATGAGGTCCAGGTGAGGTCCTGATGGGAACCTCAGTCACCAGGTCAGGTGAGGCCATGCTTAGGATCAGAGTCACCAGTTACAGATGAGGCCCAGGTAGAGCCAGAGTCACCTGGGACAGAAGAGGTCAAACTCAGGACCAGAGTTACCAGGATCAGGTCAGTCCCAGTGTGGAATAGAGTAACCATGTCCCGATGATGCCCAGGTAGAACCAGAGTCACCAGGTCAGAGTTAGGCCCAGAGTGTTTCGAGAGTCCAGAGCCTCATGTCCAGGTGAGGCTCAGGTGTGGAACAGAGTCACCAGGTACCAATGATGCCCAGGTGAGGACTAGAGACACCAGGTCTGGGTGACCCGCAGATAGGATCAGAGTCACCAGTTCCAGGTGAGGCCAAGAAAGAGTCCACAGCAATCAGGTCCTGGTGGTGAACAAAGTCCCGAGGACTGGGTGAGGCCCAGATGGGGACCAGATTCACCAGGTCCAGGTTATTCCCAGGTGGTGAACAGAGTTACGGGTTCCGGGGAAGGACCAGGTAAGGACCAGATTCAGCAGGTCCAAGTGAGGCCCATGTGGGGACCTGTGTCACCAGGCATGTGTGAGGCCCAAGTGACAACCCCTCTCACCAGGTCCATGTGAAGCCAACCTCCAGGCCATGCAGAGGAACCATGTCCCGATGATGCCGAGGTAGGGACTAGAGTTCTCAGGTCCAGGTGAGGCCAACCTGCAGGCCATGCAGTGGAACATGTCCCGATGATGCCCAGGTAGGAACCAGAGTTACCAGGTCCATGTGAGGCCAACCTGCAGGCCATGCAGAGGAACCATGTCCCGATGATGCCGAGGTATGGACTAGAGTTCTCAGGTCCAGGTTAGGCCAACCTGCAGGCCATGCAGTGGATCCATGTCCTGATGATGCCCAGGTAGGGACCAGAGTCACCAGGTCCAAATGAGGCCCAGATGGAGCATATTCAATAGGTCCAGGTGAGGCCCAGTTGCTGACCAGAGTCACCAGAACTGGTTGAGGCCGAGAGGGGTACCAGAATCACCTGGTCCAGGTGACATCCAGATGAGACCAGAGTCACCAGGTCAGGGTTAGGCCCAGAGTGGTTCGAGAGTCCAGAGCCTCATGTCCAGGTGAGGCTCAGGTGTGGAACAGAGTCACCAGGTACCAATTATGCCCAGGTGTGGACCAGAGTCACCAGGTCTGGGTGACAAGCAGATAGGATCAGAGTCACCAGGTCCAGGTGAGGCCATGAAAGAGTCCACAGCAATCAGGTCAAGGTGGGGAACAAAGTCACCAGGACTGAGTGAGGCCCAGATGGGGACCGGAATCACCAGGTCCAGGTGAGGCCTACGTGGTGACCAGAGTCCCCGGGTCTGGGAGAGGAGAAGGTAAGGACCAGATTCACCAGGTCCAAGAGGCACAGGTGGAGACGTGAGTCACCAAGTATGGGTGAGACCCAAGTGGCATCCCCACTAACCAGGTCCATGTGAGGCCAACCTGCAGGCCAAGTCACCCGATTCACGTGAGGACCTAGTGGGGACTGGAGTCACCAGTTAAAAGTGATTCTACAAGAACAACACAGTCACCAGGACCTGGTGTGGTTCATGTGGGAACGAGAGTCACCAGGTCCAGGTGAGACCCAGGTGGGGACCACAGTCACCAGGTCCAGATTGAGGCCTCGGTGGGGGGACGAGAGTCATCAGGAGCAGTTGAGGCCAAAGTGTGGAGCAAAGTTATCATGTCCAGGTGAGGCCCAGGTGGGGAACAGAATAACCATGTCCCATTGATGTCAGGTGAGAAAAGAGTCACAAGGTCCAAACGAGGCCTTAGTGAGGAGTAGATTCACCAGGTCCTGTTGATGCCCAGTTGAGGACCAGTGTCCCCTGCTCCGGGTGAGTCCCAGAGGGGGACCAGAGTCACCCGGTTCTGGTGATATCCGGGGGGGGATTAGAGTCAGCACGTCAGGGTGAGGCCCAGAGAGGGACGAGAATCACTAGGTCCAGGTGAGACCCCGATGTGGAACTGAGAAACCAGGTCCCATGATGTCCATATGAGGACCTGAGTCACCAGGTCCAGGTGAGGTCCCTGTGGGAACCAGTCACCTCGTCCAGGTGAGGCCTAGGTGGGACCACAGTCACCAGGTCCAGGTGAGGCCCAGGTATATAAGAGAGTATCCAGGTCCCAATGATGCCCAGGTAATGTCCAGAGTCAACAGGTCCAGGAGAGGCCCAAATATGGATCAGAGTCATTGTGTTCCAGGGGAGGCCAGATGGAGACCACAGGTACCAGGTCCAGAAGAGCCCCATATGGGAACCAGAGCCACCAGATCCAGGTGAGGTCCAGGTGCGACCAGAGTCACAAAGTCCAGGTGAGGCGCAGGTGGCAACAGGATTCACCAAATCCAGGTGAGGACCAGGTGGCGCCCAGTCTCCAGATCCAGGTGCGGACCAGCTTAGGACCAGATTCACCAGGCCCAAGTGAATCCCAAGGGGTGATCAGAGTCACCAGGTAAGGGTGAGGCCTAGAGGGGGTACGAGAGTAACCAGTTTAGTTTGAGGCTCAGAATGGGACCAAAGGTCCCTGGTCAAAGTAAGGCCCAATTGTGGAATAGAGTATCCAGGTCCCAATGATGCCTGGGTGTGGACCAGAGTCACTAGGGCCATGCAGACCCAGATGGGGAACAGAATCACTAGGTCCTGGTGAGGCATAGAATAAGACCACTGGTGAATAAGTCACCAGTATCAGGTGAGCGCCTTGTTGGATCCAGAGCCACTCTATCCAGCTGAGTCCCAGGTCCATGTGAGGCCCATGTGAGGACCAGATTCATCAGGTCGAATTGAGGCATAGCTGGGGACAAGAGTCACCAAGTTTGGGTGCGGCCTAGGTGGGGCAAGATTCAGCAGTTCTGAGTTAGGTCAAAATGGGGACGAGAGACACCAGGTCCAGGTGAGGCCAAACTGAGGACCAGAGTCACCAGATCGAGGTGAGGCCCAGAGCGGGACGAGAATCACTAGGAACAGGTGAAGCCCCGATGTGGAACTGAGAAACCAGGTGAATGCTGCCCATATGAGGACCTGAGTCACCAGGTCCAGGTGATGTCCCTGTGGGAAACAGTCACCTCGTCCAGGTGAGACCCAGGTGGGACCACAGTCACCAGGTCCAGGTGAGGCCCAGGTATATAAGAGAGTATCCAGGTCCCAATGATGCCCAGGTAGGGTCCAGAGTCACCATGTCCAAATGAGGCCCAGATGGAGCATATTCACTAGATCCAGGTGAGGCCCAGTTGAGGACAAGAGTCACCAGATCTGGTTGAGGCCTAGAGCCATACCAGAAACACCTGGCCCAGGTGACATCCAGATGGGGACCAGAGTCACCAGGTCAGAGTGAGGCCCAGAGAGGTTCCAGAGTCCTCATGTCCAGGTGAGGCTCAGGTGTGGAACAGAGTCACCAGGTACCATGATGCCCAGGTGAGGACCAGAATCACCAGGTATGGGTGACGCGCAGATAGCATCAGAGTCACCAGTTCCAGATGAGGCCAAGAAAGAGTCCACAGCATCAGGTTCAGGTGGGGAACAAAGTCACCAGGACTGGGTGAGGCCCAGATGGGGACCAGATTCACCAGGTCCAAGTGAAGCCCAGGTGGTGACCAGAGTCCCCGGGTCTGGGGGAGGACCAGGTAAGGACCAGATTCACCAGGTAGAAGAGGCCCACATGGGGACCTGAGTCACCAATTATGGGTGAGGCCCAAGAGGCATCCCCACTCACCAGGTCCAGGTGAGGCCAACCTGCAGACCAAGTCACCCGATCCACGTGAGGACCTAGTGGGGACTGGAGTCACCAGTTAAAAATGATTCTACAAAAACAACACAGTCACCAGATCCTGGTGTGGTTCATGTGGGAACGAGAGTCACCAGGTCCAGGTGAGACCCAGGTGGGGACCACAGTCACCAGGTCCAGGTGAGGCCCAGGTGGGACCACAGTCACCAGGACCAGGTGAGGCCTAGGTCGGGGGACCAGAGTCTTCAGGACTAGTTGAGGCCAAAGTGTGGAGCAAAGTTATCAGGGCCATGGGAGGCCCAGTTGTGAAAGAGTAACCATGTCCCATTGATGCCAGGTGGGAAAAGAGTCACAAGGTCCAGATGAGGCCTTAGTGAGGAGTAGATTCACCAGGTCCTGTTGATGCCCAGTTGAGGACCAGTGTCCCCTGCTCCGGGTGAGTCCCAGAGGGGGACCAGTGTCACCCGGTTCTGGTGATATCCAGGTGGGGACCAGAGTCACCACGTCAGGGTGAGGCCCAGAGAGGGACGAGAATCACTAGGTCCAGATGAGACACCGATGTGGAACTGAGAACCCTGGTCCCGTGATGCCCATATGAGGACCTGAGTCACCAGGTCCAGGTGAGGTCCCTGTGGGAACCAGTCACCTCGTCCAGGTGAGGCCCAGGTGGGACCACAGTCACCAGGTTCAGGTGAGGCCCAGGTATATAGAGAGTATCCAGGTCCCAATGATGCCCAGGTAAGGACCAGAGTCAACAGGTCCAGGAGAGAACCAAATATGGATCAGAGTCATTGTGTTCCAGGTGAGGCCAGAAGGAGACCACAGGAACCAGGTCCAGGAGAGCCCCATATGGGAACCAGAGCCAACAGATCAGGGTGAGGTCCAGTTGTGACCACAGTCAGAAGGTCCAGGTGAAGCGCAGGTGGCAACAGGATTCACCAAGTCCAGGTCAGGCCCAGGTGGCCACCAGTCACCAGATCCAGATGCGGACCAGCTAAGGACCAGATTCACGAGGCTCAAGTGAAGCCCAAGGGGTGACCAGAGTCACCAGGTAAGTGTGAGTTTCAGAGGGGGAACCAGAGTAACCAGTTTAGTTTGAGGCCCAGAATGGGACCAGAGGTCCCTGGTCAAAGGTAGGCCCAGGTGTGGCATAGAGTATCCAGGTCCCAATGATGCCTGGGTGAGGACCAGAGTCACTAGGGCCATGCAGGCCCAGATGGGGAACAGAATCACTAGGTCCTGGTGATGCATAGAATAAGACCACAATCACCAGTATCAGGTGTGCCCCTTGTGGGAACCAGAGCCACTCTATCTAGCTGAGTAACAGGTCCATGTGAGCCCGACGTCAGGACCAGATGCATCAGGGCGAATTGAGGCATAGTTCGGGACAAGAGTCACCAGGTCTGCGTGCGGGCTAGGTGGGGCAAGATTCAGCAGATCTGAGTTAGGTCAAAGTGGGGACGAGAGACACCAGGTCCAGGTGAGGCCAAACTGAGTACCAGATTCACCACATCCAGGTGAGGTCCAGGTTGGAAATAGAGTCACTAGGTCCAGGAGAGGTCCAGGTGGGGACCAGAGTCACCAGATTCAGGTGAAGTCCAGGTGGGGACCAGAGTCACCAGATCCAGGTGAAGCCCAGGTGGGGACCAGAGTCACTAGGTCCTGATTAGACCCAGGTGAGGATCAGAGTTACCAGATACACGTGAGCCCCCGGCGGGGATCAGAGCCAAAAGGTCCATGTGAGGCCGGCTTGGGGACCATGATAAACAGGTCTACCTGAGGCCCAGGTGTGGAACACAGTAATCATGTCCAGGTGAGTCCCCGGTGGTGACAAGAGTCACCACGTACAGTTGAGGCCCAATTGGGGACCAGGATCACCAGGTACAGGGGAGGCCCTTGAGAGAACCAGAGTCAACAGTTCGAGGTCAGGCGCAGGTGGGAACCAGAGTTAGCAGGTCCAAGTCAGGCCAAAGTGGGGTTCACAGTCACTAGGGCACAGTGAGACCCAGAGGGGGACCAGAGTCAACTTGTCCAGGTGAGGTCCAGTTGTGGAACACAGTCACCGTGTCCCGATTTTGCCCATTTGAGGACCATGGTCAACAGGGCCAGGTGAGGCCCAGATGGGGACCGGAGTCCCCAAATTCAGGTGAAGCCCAGGTGGGGACCATAGTCACCAGATCCAGGGTAGTCTCAGGTGGACACCAGAATCACCAAGTCCTGGTGAGGTGCAGGTGGCAACCACACCCACCAAGTCCCGGTGAGGCCCTGGTGGGGACCAGAGTCACGAGGTACATGAGAAGCTAGAAACACTGCAGCCACCAGGTCCACATGATGTCCATGTGGGAACGAGAATTACAAGTTACAGGTGAGGACCAGGTGGGGATCTGAGTCACCATGTCCAGGTGAGACCCTGGTGGGAACCAGTGTCACCATGTCCAAGTGTGGACCAGGTGAAGACGAGAGTTAATAGATCCGGCCAAGTCACTGTTAGTGAACAGTGTAACCATATCCTGATGCCACTCAGGTGTGTACCAGATACAAGGTCCTGGTGAGTCCCAGTTGGGACCAGAGACATGAGGACCAGGTGAGGTACCGATGGAAACCACAGTCACCAGGTCAGGTGAGGCATGCTTAGGATCAGAGTCACCATTTACAGTGAGGTCCAGGGGGAGCCAGAGTCACATGGCACAGAAGAGGCGAAAGTCAGGACCAGAGTTACCACCATCAGGTCAGTCCCACTGGGAATAGAGTAACCACGTCCCGATGTTGCCCAGGTAGAACCACAGTTACCAGGTCCAGGTGCGGCCAACCTAAAGGCCATGCAGTGGAACCATGTCCCGAAGATGCCCAGGTAGGGAAGAGAGTCACCAGGTCCAAATGAGGCCCAGATGGAGCATATTCAATAGGTCCAGGTGAGGCCCAGTTGAGGACCAGAGTCACCAGATCCAGGTGAAGCCAAGGTGGGGACCAGAGTCACTAGGTCCAGATGAGGCCCAAATGAGGACCAGTGTTACCAGGTACACGTGATGCCCCGGTGGGAATCAGAGGAAACAGGTCCATATGAGGCCGGCTTCGGTACCATGGTCAACAGGACTACTTGAGGCCCATGTGTGGAACACAGTAACCAGGTCCAGGTGAGTCCCCGGTGGTGACAAGCGTCACCACGTCCAGGTGAGTCACAGGGGGGGACCAGGATCACCAGGTACAGGGGAAGCCCTTGAATGAACCAGAGTCAACAGTTCGAGGTCAGGCGCAGGTGTCAACAAGGGTCAGCAGGTCCAAGTCAGGCCAAATTGTGGTTCACAGTCACTAGGGCATGGTGAGACCCAGAGTGGGACCAGAGTCACCTGGTCCAGGTGAGGTCCAGGGGTGGAACACAGTCACCGGGTCCCAATTTTGGCAGTTGAGGACCATGGTTGACATGGCCAGGTGAGGCCCAGATTGGTGATCCTCAACCTGGATCAGATTCACCAGTTCCAGTTGAGGCTAAGAAGGAGTCCACAGCAATCATGTCCAGATTGACGCCTAGGTCGGGGGACCAGAGTCATCAGGACCCGTTGAGGCCAAAATGTGGAGCAAAGTTATCATGTCCAGATGAGGCCCAGGTGGGGAACAGACTAACCATGTCCCATTGATGCCAGGTGAGAAAAGAGCCACAAGGTCCAGACGAGGCCTAAGTGAGGAGCAGATTCACCAGGTCCTGTTGAGGCCCAGTTGAGGACCAGTGTCCCCAGCTCCGGGTGAGTCCCAGAGGGGGACCAGAGTCACCCGGTTCTGGTGATATCCAGGTGGGGACCAGAGTCACCACGTCAGGGTGAGGACCATAATGGGACGAGAATCACTAGGTCCAGGTGAGGTCCCGATGTGGAACTGAGAAACCAGGTCCCATGATGCCCATATGAGGACCTGAGTCTCGAGGTCCAGGTGAGGTCCCTGTGGGAACCAGTCACCTCGTCCAGGTGAGGCCAAGGTGGGACCACAGTCACCAGTATCATGTGAGACCCTTGTGGGAACCAGAGCCACTCTATCCAGTTGAGTCCCAGGTCCATGTGAGGCCCACCTGAGGAGCAGATTCATCAGGTCGAATTGAGGCATAGCTGGGGACAAGAGTCACCAGGTCTGGGTGCGGCCTACGTGGGTCAAGATTCAGCAGTTCTGAGTTAGGTCAAAGTGGGCACGAGAGACACCAGGTCCAGGTGAGGCCAAACTGAGGACAAGAGTCACCAGATCCAGGTGAGGTCCAGGTGGGGACCAGAGTCACCAGATCCAGGTGAAGCCCAGGTGGGGACCAGAGTCACCAGATCCAGGGTAGTATCAGGTTCAGACCAGAATCAACAGTTCCAGGTGTGGTGCAGGTGGCAACCACACTCACCAGGTCCCGGTGAGGCCCTAGGGGGGACCAGAGTCACGAGGTACATGAGAAGCTAGAAACACTGCAGACACCAGGTCCACATGATGTCCATGACCCACGTGGGAACCCCACTCACCAGGTCAAGATGAGGCCAACCTGCAGGCCATGCAGAGGAGCCATGTCCCAATGATGCCCAGGTACGGACGAGAGTTACCAGATCCAGGTTAGACTCAGGTGGGGAATACAGGACACAGGTCCAGATTGAGGCCTAGGTGGGGGGACCAGATCATCAGGACCAGTTGAGGCCAAAGTGCGAAGAAAACTTATCATTTCCAGGTGAGGCCCAGGTGGGGAACAGAGTAACCATGTCCCATTGATGCCAGGTTGGATAAGAGTCACAAGGTCCAGACGAGGCCTAAGTGAGGAGTAGATTCACCAGATCCTGTTGACTCCAGTTGAGGACCAGTGTCCCCAGATTCGGGTGAGTCCCAGAGGGGGACCAGAGTCACCCGGTTCTGGTGATATCCAGGTGGGGACCAGAGTCACCAGGTCAGAGTGAGGCCCAGAGGGGAACGAGATCACTAGGTCCAGGTGAGGCCCAAATGTGGCACTGAGATACCAGGTCCCATGATACCAATTTGAGGACCTGAGTCACCAGGTCCAGGTGAGGTCCCTGTGGGAACCAGTGTCCTCATCCAGATGAGGTCCAGGTGGGACCACAGTCACCAGGTCCAGGTGAGGCCCAGTTATATAAGAGAGTATCCATGTCCCAATGATGCCCAGGTAAGGACCAGAGTCAACCGGTCCAGGAGAGGCCCAAATATGGATCAGAGTCATTGTGTTCCATGTGAGGCCAGATGGAGACCACAGGAACCAGGTCCAGGAGAGCCCCATATGGGAACCAGAGCCACCAGATCCAGGTGAGGTCCAGGTGGGACCACAGTCACAAGGTCCACGTGAGGCGCAGGTGGCAACAGGATTCACCAAGTCCAGGTGAGGCCCAGGTGGCGACCAATCACCAGATCCAGGTTCGGATCAGCTAAGGACCAGATTCACCAGTCCCATGTGAAGCTCAAGGGGTGACCAGAGAAACCAGGTAACGGTGAGTCCCAGAGGTAGAATCAGAGTAACCAGTTTAGTTAGAGACACAGAATGGGACCAGAGGTCCCTGGTCAAAGTGAGGCCCAGGTGTGGAATAGAGTATCCAGGTCCCAATGATGCCTGGGAGAGGACCAGAGTCTCTAGGGCCATGCAGGCCCAGATGGGGAACAGAATCACTAGGTCCTCGTGAGGCATAGAATAAGACCACTGGTGAATAAGTCACCAGTATCAGGTGAGCCCCTTGTGGGAACCAGAGCCACTGTATCCAGCTGAGTCCCAGGTCCATATGAGGCACACTTGTGGACCAGATTCCTCAGGTCGAATTGAGGCATAGCTGGGGACAAGAGTCACCAGGTCTGGGTGCGGCCTAGGTGGGTTAAGATTCAGCAGTTCTGAGTTAGGTCAAAGTGGGGACGAGAGACACCAGTACAGGTGAGGCCAAACTGAGACCAGAGTCACCAGATATAGGTGAGTTCCAGGTGGGGACCAGAGTCACCAGATCCAGGTGAAGTCCAGTTGGGGACCAGACCTACCAGTTCCGGGTGAGGACCAGGTAAGGACAAGATTCAACAGGTCCACGTGAGGCCCACGTTGGGACCTGTGTCACCAGGCATGGGTGAGTCTCAGGTGACAACCCCACTCACTAGGTCCAAGTGAGGCCAACCTGCAGGCCATGCCGAGGAACCATGTCCTGATGATGCCCAGGATGGGTTCTAGAGTTATCAGGTCCAGGTGAGGCGCACTTGCAGGCCATGCAGTGGAACCATGTCCCGGTAATGCCGAGGTAGGGATCAGAATCACCATGTCCAAATGAGGCCCAAATGGACCATATTCACCAGGTCTAGGTGAGCCCCAGTTGAGGACCAGAGTCCCAGATCTGGTTGAGCCCTATAAGGGTACCAGAATCACCTGGTTCAGGTGACATCGAGATGGGGACCAGAGTCACCAGGTCAGGGTGAGGCCCAGAGAGGTTCCAGAATCATCATGTCCAAGTGAGGATCAGGTGTAGAACAGAGTCACCAGGTACAAATGATCCCAGTTGAGGACCAGATTCACCAGGTCTGGGTGACGTGCAGATAGGATCAGAGTCACCAGTTCCAGGTGAGGCCAAGAAGGCGTCCACAGCAATCAGGTCCATGTGGGGAACAAAGTCACCAGGACTGGGTGAGGCCCAGATGGGGACCAGATTCACCAGGCCCAGGTGATTCCCAGGTGGTGACCAGAGTTACCAGTTCCGGGGAAGGACCAGGTAAGGACCAGATTCACCAGGTCCAATTGAGGCCCACGTGGGGACCTGTGTCACCATGTATGGGTGAGGCACAATTGGCAACCCCACTCACCAGGTCCAGGTGAGGCCAACCTCCAGGCGATGGAGAGGAACCGTGTCCCGATGATGCCCAGGTAGGGACCAGAGTTACCAGGTCCAGGTGAGGCCAGCCTGCAGGCCAACCAGAGGAACCATGTCCCGATCATGCCCAGGTAGGGACCAGAGTCACCAGGTCCATATGAGGCCCAGATCGAGTATATTCACTAGGTCCAAGTGAGGCCCATTTGAGGACCAGAGTCACCAGATCTGGTTGAGGCCTAGAGGGGTACCAGAATCACCTAGTCCAGGTGACATCCAGATGGGGACCAGAGTCACCAGGTCAGGGTGAGGCCCACAGAGGTTCCAGAGTCATCATGTCCAGGTGAGGCTCAGGTGTGGAACAGAGTAATCAGGTACCAATGATGCCCAGGTGAGTTCCAGAGTCACCAGATCTGGGTGACGCGCAGATAGGATCAGAGTCACCAATTCCAGGGGAGGCAAAAAGAGTCCAAGCAATCAGTTCCAAGTGGGGAACAAAGTCACCAGGACTGGGTGAGGCCCAGATGGGACCAGATTCACCAGGCCCAAGGGAGGCCAAGGTGGTGACCAGAGTCCCCGGGTCTGGGAGAGGACCAGGTAAGGACAAGATTCACCAGGTCCAAGAGGCCCACGAGGAGACGTGGGTCACCAGATATGTGTGAGGCCCAGGTGGCAACCCCACTCACCAGGTCCAGGTGAGGCCAACTTGCAGGCCAGAGTCACCAGATCCAGGTGAGGCCCTAGTGGGGACCGGAGTCACCAGGTAAGTGTGAGTCACAAGAACACCACAGTCACCAGGTCCAGGTGTGGTTCATGTGGGAACGAAAGTCACCAGATCCAGGTGAGACCCAGATGAGGACCACAGTCACCAGTTCCAGATTGAGGCCTAGGTGGGGGGACCAGATTCATCAGGACCAGTTGAGGCCAAAGTGTGGAGCAAAGTTATCATGTCCAAGTGAGGCCCAGGTGGGGAACAGAGTTACCATGTCCCATTGATGCCAGTTGGGAAAAGAGTCACAAGGTACGGACGAGGCCTAAGTGAGGAGTAGATTCACCAGGTCCTGTTGAGGCCCATTTGAGGACCAGTGTCCCTAGCTCTGGGTGAGTCCCAGAGGGGGACCAGAGTCACACGATTCTGGTGATATCCAGGTGGGGACCAGAGTCAGCACGTCAGGGTGAGGCCCAGAGGGGGACGAGAACCACTAGGTCCAGGTGAGACCCCAATGTGGACCTGAGAAACCAGGTCCCATGATGCCCATATGAGGACCTGAGTCACCAGGACCAGGTGAGGTCCCTGTGGGAACCAGTCACCTCGTCCAGGTGAGGCCCAGGTGGGACCACACTCACCAGGTCCAGGTGACGCCCAGGTATATAGAGAGTATCCAGGTCCCAATGATGTCCAGGAAAAGACCAGAGTCAACAGGTCCAGGAGACGACCATATATGGATCAGAGTCATTGTGTTCCAGGTGAGGCCAGATGGAGACCACAGGAACCAGGTCCAGGAGAGCCCCATATGGGAACCAGAGCCAACAGATCCAGGTGAGGTCCATTTGGGACCACAATCAGGAGGTCCAGGTGTGGCGCAGGTGACAACAGGATTCACCAAGTCCAGGTGAGACCCAGGTGGCCAACAGTCACCAGATCCAGATGCGGACCAGCTAAGGACCAGAATCACCAGGCCCAAGTGAAGCCCAAGGCGTGACCAGAGTCACCAGGTAAGGGTGAGGCCCAGAGGGATAACCAGAGTAACCAGTTTAGGTTGAGGCTCAGAATGGGACCAGAGGTCCCTGGTCAGAGTGACGCCCTGGTGTGGAATAGATTATACAGATCCCAATGATGCCTGGGTGAGGACCAGAGTCCCTAGGGTCATGCAGGCGCAGATGGGGAACAGAATCACTAGGTCCTGATGAGTCATAGAATAAGACTAGAGTCACCAGAATCAGGTGAGCCCCTTGTGGGAACCAGAGCCACTCAATCCAGCTGAGTCCCAGGTCCATGTGAGGCCCACGTGAGGACAAGATTCATCAGGACGAATTGAGGCATAGCTGGGGAAAAGAGTCACCAGGTCTGGGTGCGGCCTATGTGAGGCATGATTCAGCAGTTCTGAGTTAGGTGAAAGTGGGGATGAGAGACACGAGGTCGAGGAGAGGCGAAACTGAGGACCAGAGGCACCAGATCCAGGTGAGGTCCATGTTGGAAAGAGAGTCACCAGGTCCAGGAGAGGTTCAGGTGGGAACCAGAGTCACCAGATCCAGGTGAGGTCCAGGTGGGTACCAGAGTCACCGGACTCAGGTGAAGCCCAGGTGGGGACCACAGTCACCAGATCCAGGGTAATCTCAGGGGCAGACAAGAATCAGCAAAGTCCAAGTGAGGTGCAGTTGGCAGCCACACTCAACAGGTCCTGGTGAGGCCCTGGTGGGGACCAGAGCCACGAGGTGCATGAGAAGCTAGAAACACTGCAGCCAACGGGTCCACATGATGTCCATGTGGGAACGAGAATCACCAGTTACATTGAGGTCCAGGTGGGGGTCAGACTCACCACATCCAGGTGAGACCCAGGTGGGAACCAGTGTCACCATGTCCAGGTGTTCCCCAGGTGAAGACCACAGTTAATAGGTCCGGCTGTGTCACTGTTAGTGAACAGTGTAACCATATCCTGATGCTACCCAGGTGGGGACCAGAGACACCAGGGTCTGGTGAAGCCAAGGTGGGACAAGAGACATGAGTTACAGGTGAGGTCCCGATGGGAACCACAGCCACCAGGTCAGGTGAGGCCATGCTTAGGTCAGATTCACCAGTTACAGGTGAGGCCCAGGTTGAGCCAGAGTCACCTGATACAAAAGAGGTCAAAGTCAGGACTAGAGTTACCAAGATCAGGTCAGTCCCAGTGGGGAATAAAGTAACCATGTCCCGATGATGCCCAGGTAGAACCAGAGTCACCAGGTCCAGATGAGGCGCAGGTGGGGAGCATGTTCACTAGGTCCCGTTGAGGCCCAGTTGAGGACCAGAGTCACCGGGTCTAGTTGAGGCATAGAGGGGTATCAGATTCACCTGGTCTTGGTGATATCCAGATGGGGACCAGAGTCACCGTGTCAAGTTGAGGCCCAGAGGGGATCCAGAGTCATCATGACCAGGTGAGGCTCAGGTGTGGAACAGAGTATCCAGGTCATAATGGTCCACAGGTGAGGACCAGAGTCACCAGATCTGGGTGAGGCCAGTTAGGATCAGAGGCACCAGTTCCAGGTGAGGCCAATAAGGAGTTCACAGCAATCAGGTCCAGGTGGGGAACAAAGTCACCAGGACTGGGTGAGGCCCAGATGGGGACCAGATTCACAAGGTCCAGGAGATTCACAGATGATGACCAGAGTTACCTGTTCCGGGTGAGGACCAAGTAAGGACCATATTCACCAGGTCCAAGTGAGGCCCACGTGGGGACCTGTGTCACCAGGTATGGGTGAGGCACAGGTGGCAACCCCAACACCAGGTCAAGGTGAGGCCAACCTGCAGGCCATGCAGAGGAACCGTGTCACGATGATGCCCAGGTAGGGAACAGATTTACCAGGTCCAGGGGAGGACAACTTGCTGACCATGCAGTGGAACCATGTCCCGATGATGCCCAGGTAGGGACCAGACTTACCAGGTCTAGGTGAGGCCCAGATGGAGCATATTCACTAGGTCCAGGTGAGGCCCAGTTGAGGACAAGAGGCACCAGATCTCGTTGAGGACTAGATGGGTACCAGAATCACCTGGTCCAAGTGGCATCCAGATGGAGACCAGAGTCACCAGTTTAGGGTGAGACCCAGAGAGGTTCCAGAGTCATCATGTCCAGGTGAGGCTCAGGTGTGGAACAGAGTCACCAGGTACCAATCATATCCAGGTGAGGACCGGAGTCACCAGGTCTGGGTGACGCGCAGATAGGATCAGAGTCACCAGTTCCAGGTGAGGCCAAGAAAGAGTCCACAGCAATCAGGTCCAGGTGGGGAACAATATCACCAGGACTGGATGACGCCCAGATGGGGACCAGAAACACCAGGCCCAGGTGATTCCCAGGTGGTGACCAGAGTTACCAGTTCCGGGTGAGGACCAAGTAAGGACCAGATTCACCCGGTCCAAGTAAGGCCCACATGGGGACCTGTGTCACCAGGCATGGGAGAGGCACAGGTGACAACCCCAGTCACCGGGTCCAGGTGATGCCAACCTGCAGGCCATGCAGAGGAACCATGTCCCCATGATGCCCAGGTAGGGACTAGAGTTACCAGGTCTAGGTGATGCCAACCTGCAGGCCATGTGTGGAAACATGTCCCGATGATGCCCAGGTAGGGACCAGAGTTACAAGGTCCAGGTGAGGCCAACCTGCAGGCCATGCAGTGGAACCATATCCCTATGATGCCCAGGTAGGGACCAGATTCACCAGGTCCAAATGAGGCCAAGATGGATCATATTCACTCGGTCCAGGTGAGGCCCAGTTGAGGACCAGAGTCACCATATCTGATTGAGGCCTAGAGGGGTACCAGAATCCCCTGGTCCAAGTGACATCCAGATGGGGACCAGAGTCACCAGGTCAGGGTGAGGCCCAGAGAGGTTCCAGAGTCATCATATCCAGGTGAGGCTCAGGTATAGAACAGAGTCACCACGTACCAATGATTCCCAGGTGAGGACCAGAGTCACCAGGTCTGGGTGACGCGCAGAGAGGATAAGAGTCACCAGTTCCAGGTGAGGCCAAGAAAGAGTCCACAGCAATCAGGTCCCGGTGGGGAACAAAGCCACCAGGACTGGGTGAGGCCCAGATGGGGACCAGATTCACCATGTCCAGGTGAGGCCCAGGTGGTGACCAGAGTCCCCGGGTCTGGGAGAGGACCAGGTAAGGACCAGATTCACCAGATCCAAGAGGCCCACGTGGGGACAGAGTCCCCAGGAATGGGTGAGGTCCTGGAGGCAACCCCACTCACCAGGTCCAGGTGAGGCCAGCCTGCAGGCCAGAGTCACCAGATCCATGTGAGGCCCGAGTGGGGACCGGAGTCACCAGGTAAATGTGAGTCTACAAAAACACCACAGTCACCAGGTCCAGGTGTGGTTCATGTGGGAACGAGAGTCACCAGGTCCAGGTGAGACCCAGGTGGGGACCACAGTCACCAGGTCCAGATTGAGGCCAGGGGGGGGGACCAGAGTCATCAGGACCAGTTGAGGCCAAAGTGTGGAGCAAAGTTATCATGTCCAGGTGAGGCCCAGGTGGGGAACAGAGTAACCATGTCCCATTGATGCCAGGTGGGAAAAGAGTCACAAGGTCCAGACGAGGCCTAAGTGAGGTGTAGATTCACCAGGTCCTGTTTAGGCCCAGTTGAGGACCAGAGTCCCCAGCTCCGGGTGAGTCCCAGAGGTCGACCAGAGTCACCCGGTTCTGGTGATATCCAGGTGGGGACCAGAGTCAGCACGTCAGGGTGAGTCCCAAGGTCGGACGAGAATCACTAGGTCCAGGTGAGGCCCCGATGTGGAACTGAGAAACCAGGTCCCATGATGCCCATATGAGGACCTGAGTCACCAGGTCCAGGTGAGGTCCCTGTGGGAACCAGTCACCTCGTCCAGGTGAGGCCCCGGTGGGACAACACTCACCAGGTCCAGGTGAGGCCAAGTTATATAAGAGAGTATCCAGGTCCCAATGATGCCCAGGTAAGGACCAGAGTCAACAGGTCCAGGAGAGGCCCAAATATGGATCAGAGTCATTGTGTTCCAAGTGAGGCCAGATGGAGACCACAGGAACCAAGTCCAGGAGTGCCCCTTATGGGAACCAGAGCCGCCAGATCCAGGAGAGGTCCAGGTGGGACCACAGTCACAAGGTCCAGGTAAGGCGCAGGTGGCAACAGGATTCACCAAGTCCAGGTGAGACCCAGGTGGCGACCATTCACCAGATCCAGGTGAGGACCAGCTAAGGACCAGATTCTCCAGGCCCAGTTGAAGCCCAAAGGGTGACAGGAGTCACCAGGTAAGGGTGAGGCCCAGAGGGGGAACCAGAGTAAACAGTTTAGTTTGAGGCCCCGAATGGGACCAGAGGTCCCTGGTCAAAGGTAGTCCCAAGTGTGGCATAGAGTATCCAGGTCCCAATGATGCCTGGGTGAGGACCAGAGTCACTAGGGCCATGCAGGCCCAGATGGGGAACAGAATCACTAGGTCCTGGAGAGGCATAGAATAAGACCATAGTCACCAGTATCAGGTGAGCCCCTTGTGGGAACCAGAGCCACTCTATCCAGCTGAGTCCCAGGTCCATGTGAGGCCCACGTGAGGACCAGATTCATCAGGTCGAATTGAGGCTTAGCTGGGGACAAGAGTCACCAGGTCTGGGTGCGGCCTAGGTGGGGCAAGATTTAGTAGTTCTGAGTTAGGTCAAAGTGGGCACGAGAGACACCAGGTCCAGCTGAGGCCAAAGGGAGGACCAGAGTCACCAGATACCGGTGAGGTCCATGTTGGAAAGAGAGTCACCAGGTCCAGGAGAGGTCCAGGTGGCGACTAGAGTCACCAGATCCAGGTGAAGTCCAGGTGGGGACCAGAGTCACCAGATCCAGGTGAAGCCCAGGTGGGGAGCAGAGTCACTAGGTCCAGATGAGGCCCAGGTGAGGACCAGAGTTACATGGTACACGTGAGACCCCGATTGGGATCACAGGCAACAGGTCCATGTGAGGTCGGCTTGGGGACATGGTCAACAGGTGTACTTGAGGCCCAGGTGTGGAACACAGTAAGCAGGTCCAGGTGAGTTCCCGGTGGTGAGAAGAGTCACCACGTCCAGTTGAGACCCAAGTGGGGACCAGGATCACCAGGTACAGGGGAGGCCCTTGAAAGAACCAGAGTCAACAGTTCGAGTTCAGGCGCAGGTGGCAACCAGGGTCAGCAGGTCCAAGTCAAGCCAAACTGGACTTCACAGTCACTAGGGCATGGTGAGACCCAGAGGGGAGCATAGTCACCTGGTCCAGGTGAGGTCCAGTTGTGGAACACAGTCACCAGTTCCCAATTTTTCCCAGTTGAGGACCATGGTCAACAGGGCCAGGTGAGCCCCAGATGGGGGCCGGAGTCCCGAAATCCAGGTGAAGCCCAAGTGGGGACCAGAGTCACCAGATCCAGGGTAGTCTCAGGTGCAGACCAGAATCACCAGGTCCAGGTGTGTTGCAGGTGGCAACCAAATTCACCAGGTCACAGTAAGGCACTGGTGGGGACCAGAGTCACCAGGTACGTGAGAAGCTAGAAACACATGGTATCCCTGGGTGGCGCAGCGGTTTGGCGCCTGTCTTTGGTTCAGGGCGCCATCCTGGAGACCCGGGATCGAATCCCACGTCGGACTCCCGGTGCATGGAGCCTGCTTCTCCCTATGCCTGTGTCTCTGCCTCTCTCTCTCTCTGTGACGATCATAAATAAATAAAAATTAAAAAAAAAAAGATGCTAGAAACACTGCGGCCAACAGGTCCACAAGATCTCCATGTGGGAACGAGAATCACCAGTTACAGGTGAGGACCAGGTGGGGATCCGACTCACCATGTCCAGGTGAGACCCAGGTGGGAATCAGTGTCACCATGTCCAGGTGTGGCCCAGGTAAAGACTAGAGTTAATAGGTCCGGCTGGGTCACTGTTAGTGAACAGTGTAACCATATCCTGATGCTACCCAGGTGGGTAGCAGAGACACCAGGTCCTGGTGAGGCTCAATTGGGACCAGAGACATGAGGTCCAGGTGAGGTCCCGATGGGAACCACAGTCACCACGTCAGGTGAGGCCATGCTTAGGATCAGAGTCACTCGTTACAGGTGAGGCCCAGGTGGAGACAGAGTCACCTGGTACAGAAGAGGCCAAAGTCAGGACCAGAGTTACAAGGATCAGGTCAGTCCCAGTGGGGAATAGAGTAACCATGTTCCGATGATGCCCAGGTAGAACCAGAGTCACCAGGTCCAGATGAGGCGCAGGTGGGGAGCATGTTCACTAGATCCCGGTGAGGCCCAGTTGAGGACCAGAGTCACCAGGTCTAGGTGAGGCCTAGAGGGGTACCAGATTCACCTGGTCTGGTGACATCCAGATGGGGACCAGAGTCCTCATGTCAGGCTGAGGCCCAGAGGGGATCCAGAGTCAAAATATTCAGGTGAGGCTCAGGTGTGGAACAGAGTATCCAGGTCATAATGGTCCACAGGTGAGGACCAGAGTCACCAGATCTGGGTAAGGCCCAGTTAGCATCAGAGTCAGCAGTTCCAGGTTAGCCAAGAAGGAGTCCACAGCAATCAGGTCCAGGTGGGGAAGAAAGTCAACAGGACTGGGTGAGGCCCAGATGGGGACCAGATTCACCAGGCCCAGGTGATTCCCATGTGGTGACCAGAGTTACCAGTTCCGGGTGATCACCAGGTAAGGACCAGATTCACCAGGTCCAAGTGAGGCCCACGTGGGGACCTGTGTCACGAGGCAAGGGTGAGGCCCAGGTGACAAACCCACTCACCAGGTCCAGGTGAAGCCAACCTGCAGGCCATGCAGAGGAACCAGGTCCCAATGATGCCCAGGTGAGGACCATCGTCACCAGGTCCAGATTGGGGCCTAGGTGGGGGGAACAGATTCATCAGGAGAAGTTGAGGCCAAAGTGTGGAGCAAAGTTATCATATCCAGGTGATGTCTAGGTGGGGAACAGAGTAACCATGTCCCATTGATGTCAGGTGGGAAAAGAGTCACAAGGTACAGATGAGGCCTAAGTGAGGACTAGATACACCAGGTCCTGTTGAGGCCCAGTTGAGCCCCAGTGTCCCCAGCTCTGGGTGAGTCCCAGAGGGGGGCCAGAGTCACCCGGTTCTGGTGATATCCAGGTGGGGACAAGACTCACCACGTCAGCGTGAGGCCCAGAGGGGGACGAGAATCACTAGTTTCAGGTGAGGCCTCGATTTGGAACTGAGAATAAAGGTCCCATAATGCCCAAATGAGGACCTGAATCACCAGGTCCAGGTGAAGCTCAGGTTGGGACCAGACTCACTAGTTCCAGATGAGGCCCAGGTGAGAACCAGAGTTACCAGGTACAAGTGAGGCCCCGGTGGGGATCAGAGGCAACAGGTCCATGTGAGGCCAGCTTGGGGACTATGGTCAACAGGTCTACTTGAGGCCAGGTGTGGAACACCGTAAACAGGTCCAGGTGAGTCCCTGGTTGTGACAAGTGTCACCACGTCCAGATGAGGCCCAGTTGGGGACCAGGTTCACCAGGTCAAGGGGAGGCCGTTGAAATAACCAGAGTGAACAGTTCGAGGTCAGGCGCAGGTTTCAACCAGGGTCAGCAGTTCCAAGTCAGGCCAAAGGGGGTTCACAGCCACTAGGGCACGGTGAGACCCAGAGGGGGACCAGAGTCAACTGGTCCAGGTGAGGTCCAGTTGTGGAACACAGTCACCGGGTCCCAATTTTACCCAGTTGAAGACCATGGTCAACAGGGCCAGGTGAGACCCAGATGGGGATCGGAGTCCCCAAATCCAGGTGAAGCCAAGGTGGGGACCACAGTCACCAGATCCAGGGTAGTCTCAGGTGCCGACCAGAATCAACAGGTCCACGTGAGGCAACCACACACACCAGGTCCCGGTGAGGCCCTGGTGGGGACCAGAGTCACGAGGTACATGAGAAGCTAGAAACACTGCAGCCACCAGGTGCACATCATGTCCATGCTGGAATGAGAATCACCAGTTACAGGTGAGGACCAGGTGGGGATCCGACTCACCATCTCCAGGTGAGACCCAGGTTGGAACCAGTGTCACCATGTCCAGGTGTGGCCCAGGTGAAGACCAGAGTTAATAGGTCTGGCTGGGTCACTATTAGTGAACAGTGTAACCATATCCTGATGCTACCCAGGTGGGTACCAGAGATGCCATGTCCTGGTGTGGCCCAGGTGGGACCAGAGACACGAGGTCCAAGTGAGGTCCCGATGGGAACCACAGTCACCAGGTTTGGTGAGGCCATACTTAGGATCAGAGTCACCAGTTACAGTTGAGGCCCAGGTGGAGCCAGAGTAACCTGGTATAGAAGAGGCCAAAGTCAGGACCAGAGTTACCAGGATCAGGTATCCCAGTGTGGAATAGAGTAACCATGTCCCGATGATGCCCAGGTAGAACCAGAGTTACCAGGTCCAGATGAGGTGCAGGTGGAGAGCATATTCACTAGGTCCCGGTTAGGCCAAGTTGAGGACCAGAGTCACCAGGTCTAGTTGAGGCCTAGAGGGGTACCAGATTCTCCTGGTCTAGGTGACATCCAGATGGGGACCAGAGTCCTCATGTCAGGCTGAGGCCCAGAGGGGATCCAGAGTCATCAAGTCCAGGTGAGGCTCACGTGTGGAACAGAGTATCCAGGTCATAATGGTCCACAGGTGAGGACCAGAGTCACCAGATCTGGGTGAGGCCCAGTTAAGATCAGAGTCACTAGTTCCAGGTGAGGGCCAAGAAGGAGTACACAGCAATCAGGTCCAGGTGGGAACAAAGTCACCTGGACTGAATGAGGCCCAATGGGGAACAGAATCTCAATGTCCAGGTGATTCCCAGGTGATGACCAGAGTTACAGGTTCCGGGTGAGGACAAGGGAAGGACCATATTCACCAGGTCCACGTGAGGCCCACGTTGGGACCTGTGTCACCAGGCATGGGTGAGTCTCAGGTGACAACCCCACTCACTAGGTCCAAGTGAGGCCAATCTGCAGGCCATGCCGAGGAACCATGTCCTGATGATGCCCAGATGGGGTCTAGAGTTATCAGGTCCAGGTGAGGCACACCTGCAGGCCATGCAGTGGAACCATGTCCCGGTAATGCCGAGGTAGGGATCAGAATCACCATGTCCAAATGAGGCCCAGATGGAGCATATTCACTAGGTCTACGTGAGGCCCGGTTGAGGACCAGAGTCACCAGATCTGGTTGAGCCCTATAAGGGTACCAGAATCACCTGGTTCAGGTGACATCGAGATGGGGACCAGAGTCACCAGGTCAGGGTGAAGCCCAGAGAGGTTCCAGAGTCATCATGTCCAAGTGAGGCTCAGATGTGGAACAGAGTCACCAGGTATCAATGATGCCCAATTGAGGACCAGATTCACCAGGTCTGGGTGACGCGCAGATTAGATCAGAGTCACCAGTTCCAGGTGAGGCCAAGAAGGAGTCCACAGCAATCAGGTCCAGGTTCGGAACAAAATCACCAGGACTGGGTGAGGCCCAGATGGTGACCAGATTCACCAGGTCCAGGTGAGGCCCAGGTGGTGACCAGAGTCCCCGGGTCTAGGAGAGGACCAGGTAAGGACCAGATTCACCAGGTAGAAGAGGCCCACGTGGGGACCTGAGTCACCAATTATGGGTGAGGCCCAGGTGGCAACCCCACTCACCAGGTCCAGGTGAGGCAAACCTGCAGGCCAAAGTCACCAGATCCACGTGAGGCCCTACCGGGGACCAGAGTAACCATGTAAATGTGAGTCTACAGAACACCACTGTCACCAGGTCCAGGTGTGGTTCATGTGGGAACGAGAGTCACCAGGTCCAGGTGAGACTCAGGTGGGGACCACAGTCATCAGGTCCAGATTGAGGCCCAAGTGGGGGGACAAGAGTCATCAGTACCAGTTGAGGCCAAAGTGTGGAGCAAAGTTATCATGTCCAAGTGAGGCCCAGGTGGGGAACAGAGTAACCATGTCCCATTGTTGCCAGGTGGGAAAAGAGTCACAAGGTCCAGACGAGGCCTAAGTTAGGAGTAGATTCACCAGATGCTGTTGAGGCCGAGTTGAGGACCAGTGACCCCAGCTCCGGGTGAGTCCCGAGGGGGACCAGAGGCACCCGGTTCTGGTGATATCCAGGTGGGGACCACAGTCACCATGTCAGGGTGATGCGCAGAGGGGGACGAGAATCACTAGGTCCAGGTGAGGCCCCGATGTGGAACTGAAAAACCAGGTCCCATGATGCCCATATGAGGACCTGAATCAAGAGGTCCAGGTGAGGTCCTTGTGGGAACCAGTCACCACGACCAGGTGAGGCACAGGTGGGACAACAGTCACCAGGTCCAGGTGAGGCCCAGGTATATAAGAGAGAATCCAGGTCCCAATAATGCCCAGGTAAGGACCTGAGTCAACAGGTCCAGGAGAGGCCCAAATATGGATGAGAGTAATTGTGTTCCATGTGAGGCAAGATGGAGACCACAGGAACCATGTCAAGGAGAGCCCCATATGGGAACCAGAGCCAAGAGATCCAGGTGAGGTCCAGGTGGGACCACAGTCACAAGGTCCAGTTGAGGCACAGGTGGCAACAGGATTCACCAAGTCCAGGTGAGGCCCAGGTGGCTACCAGTCACCAGATCCAGGAGAGGACAAGCTAAAGACCAGATTCACCAGGCCCAAGTCAATCCCAAGGGGTGACCAGAGTCACCAGGTAAGGTTGAGGCCCAGAGGGGAAACCAGAGTAAGCAGTTTAGTTTGAGGCCCAGAATGGGATCAGAATTCCCTTGGCAGTGTGAGGCCCAGGTGTGGAATAGAGTATCCAGGTCCCAATGATGCCTGGGTGAGGACCAGAGTCATAAGGGCCATGCAGGCCCAGATGGGGAACAGAATCACGAGGTCCTGTTGAGGCATAGAATAAGACCACAGTCACCAATATCAGGTGAGCCCCATGTGGGATCCAGAGCCACTCTATCCAGCTGAGTCCCAGGTCCATGTGAGGCCCACGTGAGGACCAGATTCATCAGGTCGAATGGAGGCATAGCTGGGGACAAGAGTCACCAGGTCTGGGTGCGGCCTAGGTGGGGCAAGATTCAGCAGTTCTGAGTTAGGTCAAGGTGGGGATGAGAGACACCAGGTCCAGGTGAGGCCAAACTGAGGACCAGAGTCACCAGATCCAGGTGAGCACCATGTTGGAAAGAGAGTCACCAGGTCCAGGAGAGGTCCAGCTGGGACCAGAGTCACCAGATCCAGGTGAATTCCAGGTGGGGACCAGAGTCACCAGATCCAGGTGAAGCCCAGGTTCGGACCAGTCAGTAGGTCCAGATGAAGCCTAGGTGAGGGCCAGAGTTACCAGGTACACGTGAGGCCCCGGTGGGGATAGAAGGCAACAGGTCCATGTGAGGCGGGCTTGGGGACCATGGTCAACAGGTCTACATTAGGCCCAGGTGTGGAACACAGTAACCAGGTCCAGGTGAGCCCCGGTGGTGACAAGAGTCACCACGTCCAGGTGAGGCCCAAGTGGGGACCATGATCACCAGGTACAGGGGAGGCCCTTGAAAGAACCAGAGTCAACTGTTCGAGGTCAGTCGCAGGTGGCAACTGGGGTCAGCAGGTCCATGTCAGGCCAAAATGGGGTTGACAGTCACTAGGGCACGTTGAGACCCAGAGGGAGACCAGAGTCACCTGGTCCAGGTGAGGTCCAGTTGTGGAACACAGTCTCTGGGTCCCAATTTTGCCCAGTTGAGGACCATGTTCAACAGGGCCAGGTGAGGCCCAGATGGGGACTGAAGTCCCCAAATCCAGGTGAAGCCAAGGTGGGGACCACAGTCACCAGCTCCAGGTTTGTCTCAGGTGCAGACCAGAATCACCATGTCCAGGTGAGGTGCAGGTGGCAACCACACTCACCAGGTCCCGGTGAGGCCCTGGTGGGGACCAGAGTCTCGAGGTACATGAGAAGCTAGAAACACTGCAGCCACCAGGTCCACATGATGTCCATGTGGGGACGAGAATCACCAGTTACAGGTGAGGCCCAGGTGGGGATCCGACTCACCATGTCCAGGTGAGATCCAGGTGGGAACCAGTGTCACCATGTCCAGGAGTGGCCCGGTTGAAGACCAGAGTTGATATGTCCGGCTGGGTCACTGTTAGTGTACAATATAACCATATCCTGATGCTACCCAGGTGGGTACCAGAGACACCAGGACCTGGTGAGCCCCAGGTGGGACCAGAGACATGAGGTCCAGGTGAGGTCCCGATGGGAACCACAGTCACCAGGTCAGGTGAGGCCATGCTTAGGATCAGAGTCACCAGTTACAGGTGTGACCCAGGTGGAGCCAAGTCATTTGGTACAGAAGAGGCCAAAGTCCGGACCAGAGTTACCAGGATCAGGTCAGTTCGAGTGTGATATAGAATAACCATGTCCCGATGATGCCCAGGTAGAACCAGAGTCATCAGGTCCACATGGGGCACAGGTGGGGAGCATGATCACTAGGTCCCAGTGAGGCCCAGGTGAGGACCAGGGTCACCAGGTCTGGTTGAGGCCTAGAGGGGTACCAGAAACACCTGGTCCAGGTGACATCCAGATGGGGACCAGAGTCACCATGTCAGGGTGAGGCCCAGAAAGGTTCCAGAGTCATCATGTCCAGGTGAGGCTCAGGTGTGGAACAGAGTCACCAGGTACCAATGATGCCCAGGTGAGGACCAGAGTCACCAGGTCTGGGTTACACGCAGATAGGATCAGAGTCACCAGTTCCAGGTGAGGCCAAGAAAGAGTCCACAGCAATCAGGTCCAGGTGGGGAACAAAGCCCCGAGGACTGGGTGAGGCCCAGATGGGGACCAGATTCACCAGGTCCAGGTGATTCCCAGGTGGTGAACAGAGTTACGAGTTCCGGGTGAGGATCAGGGAAGGACCAGATTCACCAGGTCCAAGTGAGGCTCACGTGGGGACCTGTGTCACCAGGCACGTGTGAGGCCCAAGTGACAACCTCTCTCACCAGGTCCGGTGAGGCCAACCTGCAGGCCATGCAGAGGAACCATGTCCCGATGATGCCAAGGTAGGGACTAGAGTTCTCAGGTCCAGGTGAGGCCAACCTGCAGGCCATGCAGTGGAACAAGTCCCGATGATGCCCAGGTAGGAACCAGATTTACCAGGTCCAGGTGAGGCCAACCTGCAGTCCATGCAATGGAACCATGTCCCCATGATGCCCAGGTAGGGATCAGCGTCACCAGGTCCAATTGAGGCCCAGATGGAGCATATTCACTAGGTGCAGGTGATGCCCAGTTGAGGATCTCAGTCACCAGATATGGTTGAGTCCTAGGGGGGTACCAGAATCACCTGGACCAGGTGACATCCAGATGGGGACCAGAGTCACCAGGTCAGGGTGAGGCCCAGAGAGGTTCCAGAGTCATCATGTCCAGGTGAGACTCAGGTGAGGAACAGAGTCACCAGGTACCATGATGCCCAGTTGAGGACAGACTCACCAGATCTGGGTGACGTGCAGATACGATCAGAAGTCAGCAGTTCCAGGTGAGGGCCAAGAAGGAGACCACAACAATCAGGTGCAGGTGGCGAACAAAGTCGCCAGGAAATGGGTGAGGCCCAGATGGGGACCAGATTCACCAGAACCAGGTGAGGCCCCAGGTGGTGAGCAGAGTCCCCGGGTCTGGGAGAAGGACCAGGTAAGGACCAGATTAACAGATCAAAGAGGCCCACGTGGGGGACCTGAGTCACCAGGTTTGGGTGAGGGCCTAGAGGGGTACCAGATTCACCTGGTCTAGGTGACATCCACATGGGGATGAGCGTAACCATGTCAGGGCGAGCCCAGAAGGGATCCAGAGTCATCATGTCCAGGTGAGGCTCAGGTGAGGAACAGAGTATCCAGGTCATAATGGTCCCACAGGTGAGGAACAGAGTCACCATATCTGGGAGAGGCCCAGTTAGGATCAGAGTTACCACTTCCAGGTGAGGCCAAAGAAGGTGTCCACAGGAATCAGGTCCAGGTGGGGAACAAAGTCACCAGGACTAGGTGATTGCCCAGGTGGTGACCAGATTTACCAGTTCCGGGTGAGGACTAGGTAAGGACCACATTCACCAGGTCCTAGTGAGGCCCACGTGGGGACCTGTGTCACCAGCATGGGTAAGACCCAGGTGGGGACCCCACTCACCAGTTCAAGATGAGGCCAACCTGAAGGCCATTCAGAGGAACCATGTCTCGATGATGCCCAGGTAGGGGACCAGAGTTGCCAGGTCCCAGGTGAGGCCAACCAGCAGCATGCAGGCGTGGATCCATTTCCCGATGATGCCCAGTGAGTGACCAGAGTCACCAGGTCCAAATGAGGCCCAGATGGAGCATATTCACTAGGTCCAGATGTGGCCCAGTTGAGGACAATAGTCACCAGATCTGGTTGAGACCTAGAGGGTACCAGAATCACCTGGTGCAGGTGACATCCAGATGGGGACCAGATCACCAGGTTTGGGTGAGGCCCAGGTGGCAACCCCACTCACCAGGTCCAAGTGAGGCCAACCTGCAGGCCAAAGTCACCAGATCCAGGTGAGGCACTAGTGGGGACCGGAGTCACCAGGTAAATGTGAGGCTACAAGTACACCACAGTAACCAGGTCCAGGTGTGTTCATGTGGGAATGAGAGTCACCAGGTCCAGGTGAGACCCAGGTGGGGACGACAGTCTCCAGGTCCAGATTGAGGCCTCGGATGGGTCCAGGGTCATCGGGACCAGTTGAGGCCAAAGTGCGGAGCAAAGTTATCATGTCCATGTGAGGCCCAGGTGCGGAACAGAGTAACCATGTCCCATTGTTGCCAGGTGGGAAAAGAGTCACAAGGTCCAGACGAGGCCTAAGTGAGGAGTAGATTCACCAGGTCCTGTTGAGGCCGAGTTGAAGAGCAGTGACCCCAGCTCCGGGTGAGTCCCAGAGGGGGACCAGAGTCACCCGGTTCTGGTGATATCCGGGGGGGGATTAGAGTCAGCACGTCAGGGTGAGGCCCAGAGAGGGACGAGAATAACTAGGTCCAGGTGAGGCCCCGATTTGGAACTGAGAAACCAGGTCCCATGATGTCCATATGAGGACCTGAGTCACCAGGTCCAGTTGAGGTCCCTGTGGGAACCAGTCACCTCGTCCAGGTGAGGCCCAGGTGGGATCACAGTCACCAGGTCCAGGTGAGGCCCAGGTATATAAGAGAGTATCCAGGTCCCAATGATGCCTAGGTAAGGACCAGAGTCAACAGGTCCATGAGAGGCCCAAATATGTATCAGAGTCATTGTGTTCCAGGTGAGGCCAGATGGAGACCACAGGAACCAGGTCCAGGAGAGCGCCATATGGGAACCAGAGCCACCAGATCCAGGTGAGGTCCAGGTGGGACCACAGTCACAGGTCCAGGTGAGGTGCAGGTGGCAACAGGATTCACCAAGTCCAGGTGAGACCCAGGTGGCGACCAGTCACCAATTCCAGGTGTGGACCAGCTAAGGACCAGATTCACCAGGCCCAAGTGAAGCCCAAGGGGTGACCAGAGAGGTACCAGGTAAGGGTGAGGCCCAGGGGGAACCAGAGTAACCAGTTTAGTTTGAGGCCCAGAATGGGACCAGAGGTCCCTGGTCAAAGTGAGGCTCAGGTGTGGAATAGAGTATCCAGTTCCCAATGATTCCTGGGTGAGGACCAGAGTCACTAGGGCCATGCAGGCCCAGATGGGGAACAGAATCACTAGGTCCTGGTGAGGCATAAATAAGACCACAGTCACCAGTATCAGTTGAGCCCCTTGTGGGAACCAGAGCCACTCTATCCAGCTGAGTCCCAGGTCCATGTGAGGCCCAGTGAGGACCAGATTCATCTCGAATTGAGGCATAGCTGGTGACAAGAGTCACCAGGTCTGGGAGCGGCCTAGGTGGGGCAAGATTCAGCAGTTCTGAGTTAGGTCCAAGTGGGGAGAGAGACACCAGGTCCAGGTGAGGCCAAACTGAGGACCAGAGTCACCAGATCCAGGTGAGGTCCATGTTGGAAAGAGAGTCACCAGGTGCAGGAGAGGTCCAGGTGGGGACCAGAGTCACCAGATCAGGTGAGGTACAGGTGGGGACCAGAGTCACCAGATCCAGGTGAAGCCCAGGTGGGGACCAGAGTCACTAGGTCCAGATGAGGAGATGAGGGCCAGAGTTACCAGGTACACGTGAGGCCCCGGTGGGGATCAGAGGCAACAGGTCATGTGAGGCCGGCTTGGGGACCATGGTCAACAAGTCTACTTGAGGCCCAGATGTGGAACACAGTAAGCAGGTCCAGGTGAGTACGCGGTTGTGACATAAGTCACCACGTCCAGTTGAGACCCAGGTGGGGACCAGGATCAAGGTACAGGGTAGGCCCTTGAAAGTACCAGAGTCAACAGTCGAGGTCAGGCACGTGGCAACCAAGTTCAGCAGGTCCAAGTCAGGGCAAATGGGTTCACAGTCACTAGGGCGTGGTGAGACCCAGAGGGAGACCAGAATCACCTGGTCCAGGTGAGGTCCAGTTGTGGAAGACAGTCACCGGGTCCCAATTTTGCCCAGTTGAGGACCATGGTCAACAGGGCCAGGTGAGGCATAGATGGAGACCGGAGTCCCAAAGCAGGAAGCCCAGGTGGGGACCATAGTCACCAGATCCAGGGTAGTCTCATGTGGCACAGAACCAGAATCATCACCGAGGGTCCGTGATGTTCAGGTAAATGGCAACGCACACTCACCAGGTCCCTGTGAGGCCCTGGTGGGGACCATAGTCCCAGGTACAGTGCAGTAAGTCTAGTAAACACTGCAAGCCACAGGCCACGATGAGATCTCCCATGTGGAACGAGAATCACCATTACAGGGGAGGACAGTTGTGGATGCCTACTCCCATGTCCAGGTGAGACCCCCAGTGGGAACCAGTGTCAACATGTCCAGTGTGTGCCTCAGTGTGAAGAACCATAGTTAATAGGGTCCGGCTGGGTCCCTGTTTAGTGAACAGTGTGAACCATATCCTGATTGCTACCACCAGTGGGTCACCGAGACACACCATATCCTGGTGAGCCCATTGGGCCACGAGACAACTGAGTGTCCAGTGAGTGTCCCGATGTGATCCACAGTCACCAGGTCATGTGAGCCATGCATTGGATCGGTCACCAGTTACCGGTGAGCCAGGGGATCCGAGTGCACCTGGTACAGATAGAGGGCCAAGTCAGAGACCAAGTTACCAGATCAGGTCGTCCCATGGGGGATAGAAAGTACCTGTTCCGGATGATGCCCCGTAAGAACCGAGTCCAGCCAGATGTAGGCGCAGGTGGGGTTATATAAGCTGGTTCCCCTTGAAGGCCAGTGATGACCGAGTCACCAGGTCTAGTTGGTCCTAGAGGGGTTACCAATATTCACCTGGTTAGGTGACTCCAATGGTACCAGGTTCCCCATGGTACCATGGTGAGGCCCAGAGGATTCCAGAGTCATCAATCCGGGAGGCTCAGTGTGGACGATTATCCCTGT